>NC_090035.1:16557991-16700491 GCF_037176765.1 Anolis sagrei | reverse complement strand
TCATGGCCGCTAAGCCCAGCAATATTTAGGGTGGGCGTGAAAGGCATGCATACCAAGTATTTTCCAGATCCATCTTTGGTGTGATTCATGTGGATGTGGGTGGACCATAACTCCCATTATCCTTGGTCGATCCCAACCCCCATCTGTATTTTAAATTAGTCATGACAGATCTACGTGCCAAGTTTAGTCTAGATCTATCATCGCTCGGATTTAAAGGGCTCTCAGAATGTGGGTAGACTACAACTCCCATCATCCTTTACCTTTGCTACTAAGCCCACCAATATTTAGAGTGGGGATGAAAGACATGCGTACCAAGTATTTTCCAGATCCATCTTTGATGGAATTCACTTGGGTGTGGGTGGACTATAACTCTCATCATCCTTTGTCAATTCCCCGCAAACCCCACCTGTATTTTAAATTGGTCATGACAGGTCTGCATGCCAAGTTTAGTCTAGATCTATCAGTGGGATTCACAAGGCTTTCTGGGTGTGGGTAGACTAGAACTTCCATCATCTTCTATCAATCTCCCCAAACCCTGCCAGCATTTTAAGTTAGTTGTGATAACAACAACAACAACAACAACAACAATTGTGTTTCTTACCCATTTCTCCCCAATGTTGGAGGCGGGTCTCATGGATGGAGGCGGGTCATGATGGATATGTGTGCCAAGTTTGGTCCAGATCTATCTTCAGTGGGATTTACACTGCTCTCTGGATGTGGGTGTATACTAAAACTCCCTTACAGTCAGTCTTGCCTTTGGGGTGATTTAAAAGCCACCCTACTCTGGATCCCCTTTAAAAGTTGACCACCTTCCCATTCCCCAAACAGCCTCCAAGAGGGACAATGTGGTCAGCGAATAAAGCCAGTGCTCCTACCTCTGGTTGCCTGGAGGGAGAACTAATTATCCAGATGAATTCCCATCGATGAAAAATTCATTCCAGGGTTTTTATTTTACTGGTGTTCACTTCTGCATTTCGTCTCTCCATTGCATTGTCCTAATTACTTCTTAAAAGCTGGTAAATATTTCATTAGCTCTTATTATATTGCTTTATGTTCCATGCCCCGTGCATGGAGAAGCCTGCCATAATAAATAGAAAACCATGAGCATGAAGCCATGGAACGCCATTGATATTCATGCATTTGTGCTCGTTGTGGCATGCAGTTGGTCCCAAAGTCATCATGGCTGGCACATCCGCTCTGGAATTTAGCCCAAATTTTAAAGAAGGCAATCTGGGAATGGCTAGAGTTTATCTTGCAAAATTCTCATGATTTCATAACACTGGGCTATGGCGGTTAAAGTGGTGTCAAACTGCATTAATTTGATAGTGTAGATGTGCACTTGTTTCTCCTTCCTTGCCACAAAGGTGGACCAAGACAAACCCTGGCAAAGCTTCCTTTCTGACCAGCTCCTTAGCAAAACCAAGGAGTCAATTGCAATGCAGAAGCAGCGGTTGCTGACACAAGCTTTGAAGTTTGTTCCTCGCATGAAATGCAATGATGAATGAAACCGAAGAGCTGGAACATTATTGGGAGGTGGGAGCACAGATAGTGAGATAGAAGAACGTGACAGACATATGGCCAGGGGAAGGTACCAAGGAAACAAACCAAAGGGGAGTAAGAAACCAGGATCTGGGTGGAGAAAAATCGTGAACAATCCAGAAGTAGTCCAGAGATGTTTCAACTTGCATTTGTAAACTTCTGCCTTCTAATGGAACCATGTGTGCCGAACAGGAGAGATGATGCTCCTTCAAAGGACATGAGACAATGGACTATTGCTTGAAGAACAAAAACCTAGAACTCTTGAGATGATCCTTTTACCTACCATATTAAAAGTGACCCTTTGTCCCACCTTGTATGGAATAATTCTCTGAAAGTGTCCTCTTAGGGTGCATCTACACTGTTGAATTTAATACACTTTGACACCACTTTGATTGCCATGGCTCAGTGCTATGGACTCCTGGGAGTTATAATGTCACAAGTTCTTTAGCCTTCTCTGCCTCATAGGATCTGATAGACTAACTCCAATATGACAAACACAACAGTATAGATCAGGCATGGGAAAACTTTGGCCCTCGCTTAAGCGGCTGAGGGGGGAAAGGAAGGGGCCTGAGGCTGTTAGGAATTGTGGGAGTTGAAGTCCAAAACACCTCAAGGGCCAACGTTTGCCCATGCCAAGATAGATGCACCCTTAAACATCAGCTATTTTAACCCAACTGTGTTTGAATCGAAGCCAGACTTAGATAATATCTACACCCTGGAAAGTTTCTTTATGCAGAAACATTGCTGGGGGGGGGGGGGGGCAGAAAATGCTGTTTTTTGAGTCATTCAACAATATGAGAATTTTATCCCAAATCATAGCATTTTCTGTGCAGAAAATGAATAATCTTTCAGGATAGAACCATTATTTTCAGCACAGAAAAAGCAGTTTCTTGTGCAGAATTTGTTTTTTGGTGCAAAGCAATTACATGTCAATTTGTGCCAAATAGTGTCCAATGTGAAGATTCTTGTCATTTTGGGAATCCCCTCATTAAAGTTTCACAGCACTTGGAAAACACATTTTGGATATTTTAAACAGACACCATCTACACTGCCATACAATGCAATTTTGGAATTGAATCATTTGGTCAGTGTAGAACAGTAGTTCCCAACCTGTGGTCCGTTGACCACCAATGGTCCCCAAGAATGAAAATATGGTATGAAACCTCACCATTACCGCACCATTGCCTCAAAACTACATGATGAGAGCAACTGGTCTCACAAAACCATCTTATAGTGCCAAGGCAACGGGGATGTCGGGATGGGAGAGGCTAACTATAAGCAAAGTAAATAAATAAATAAATAACCATGAAAGATTACTACTATCACATCAGCTCTAGATTAAATAAATAAATAAATAAATAACCATGAAAGATTACTACTATCACATCATCTCTAGATTATTAAATATAGTTTTCTGTGGGTGAACAGATGGCAACTACTGGATGGCATATGTTCTGTATCATAAACTAGAGCTGGTGTGGTCTGTCCAATGCAATTTTCTGAATCAGCACTCCAAAAGACCAAACCAAATCTAAAGTTGACCAAAAACTGATTCGTAACTCTTTTGGTACTAATGCTGGAGAATGGTCCCTGGTCAAGTGGTCCCTTGTCAAAGAAAGATTGGAAACCACTGGTGTAGACTCATATAATAGGGTACAATGCAGTTAAGGCTATGCTACATGAGTCTAAGTAAAGGTAAAGGTTTTCCTTGACATTAAGTCTAGTCATGTCCAACTCGGGGGGGGGGGGGGGTGTTCATCTCAGTTTCTAAGCAAAAGAGCCAGCGTTGTCTGTAGACACCTCCAAGGTCATGTAGCCAGCATGACTGCCTGGAGTGCCGTTATCTTCCTGCAGAAGCAGTACCTATTGATCTACTCACATGTGCATGTTTTCAAACTTCTAGGTTGGCAAAAGCTGGGGCTAACAGCAGGAGCTCACCCTGTTCCTTGGATTTGGACCACCAACCTTTCTGTCAGCAAGTTCGGCAGCTCAGTGGTTTAACCCCCTGTGCCACCAGGGGGGCCTTAGATGAGTCGCCAATGGCTATATAATGCAGTTCCAAAGTGCACTATATGGTAATATATGGAGCTTTAGATTTCTGCCTCTCTTCTAATTCCAAGGTGTCAAGTTCTTTTAGACTTTGTACAAGTTCATAAACCTCTTCCAAATATTAATGGCCATTCTTCCGTTTCTAAATCATGCACTCCCCACTGAAAAGACTATTTCTATCCAATGCATGTCTATTTCGCTCATCCCCATCATTTAGATGTACAGTATTTTTAATTCCTTGCTGCCGCTGTATGAATGAGAGTGCGGCTTTGTGGACACAGATCTCCGTTGTCAATTTTTGAATGAGAAACAGTGAGTTTGTTTCAAAGGACATCATGGTTTTATTAGCAAATACGCAGCCTCCATCCAAAAGATTTCCATAGCAAAGGGTCGTCACACTGGGCTTGATGGAATATGAGCCTAACAAAACCCGAGCTGAATTTGGATTGTCAGCTGGGGAATTTCTCTAAATCTGATTTTCTAAAGCACCATGCAGGTTTAAGAAAGGAGGGGATTGGAGCAAAGCATCTTCAAAAAGCATATGCCATTCACATCGAAATGGGGGCCAGGCAGGATGCTATTTTGGGTTCGAGCTCTTATCCTGATGTGCTCCCAAAATGTCAAACATTCTCATCATCCAGCTGAACGAGCCAGCAATGCCCAGAAACACACTGCCTTAGGTGGCATCTACACTGCAGAATTAATGCAGTTTGACTCCATTTGAATTGGCAGTCAGCCAGGCTACGGAATCCTGGAAGTTGTAGTCTGGCCTTCGGGGCCAGAAAGGTGAAAAACCTTGCAAAATTACAACTCCTAGGATTGGATCATGAGAGTTTACAAGGTCTTTAATGTTCTCTGCCAAAGAGTGCTGGTGCCTCACCAAATTATAACTTCTATGATTCCAAAGCACTGAGTCATGGCAATGAAAGTGGTGTCAAACTGCATCAATTCTATGGTGTAGATAGCAGACATAAGAGTAATTGCAACTCCCCATAACTTCTCATTCTTGCATTTCGAGGTTACTCAGATCCTCTCTTGACAACCATTATCCGCTGCTTCATCTTGAATTGATGGCCTGTAGAAACCCATTTCTGTAATGTTACTATTATTCTTGTGGCTATTTATTTTATTTCGGGCACTTCTACCCCGCCCTTCTCAACCCCCGAGGGGGGACTCAGGGCGGCTTACACCAGCACAATTCGATGCCAACAATTCAACAAATAAATTACATAACAGTAATAACCACAGTAGTTAAAACAATCAATAAAAACAATAACAATTAAACAATTAAAACCAGTGGGTTAAACCACTGAGCTGCTGAACTTGCTAACTGAAAGGTCACAGGTTTGAATCCGGAGAGTGGCATGAGCTCCCACTGTTAGCCTTAGCTTCTGTCAAGCTAGCAGTTCAAAAACATGCAAATGTGAGTAGGTCAATAGGTACCACTCTGGAAGGAAGGTAACAATGCTCCATGCACTCATGCCAGCCACATGATCTTGGAGGTGTCTACGGACAACGCAAGCTCTTCGACTTGGAAATGAAGATGAGCACCAACACCCAGAGTCAGACACGACTGGACTTAATGTCATGGGGAAAACTTTACCTTTAGCTTTACCTAACAGCCAAAATAGTACAACCATGTCTGTAACTGTGCTTCTACACCACAGCATTTATACAATTTGACCCCACTTTAACTGTCATGGTGCAAACCTATGGGATCATGGGAGTTATAGTTTTGCAAGGTCTTTAGCTATCTCTGCCAAAGAGTGCTGGCACCTCACTACCAGAATTCCTTGAGCCATAGCAATTAAAGTACTGTCAAACTGCATTGAATCTATAATATAGATGTGCCCCAGGAGAATGTACAGGTGTGTGAGAAAACGATAGCATTCTACTCCCATTGCATGTTTTGAAAACATTTTTTAAATATGCAGCTTTAACCATCCATCATATGGCTCGAGTTTCTTCTTTCTTTCCTTTTTTTTAGAATGCAGATCACAGATAAATATGGGATGGGACAGATTTATGAGTAAACAGTCCAAGAAGAGGCATGGGCAGGGAAAGGTGGCTTTCCTTCAGCCTCCCTGCATGGTGGGAAGTAAAC
Organism: Anolis sagrei; assembly: GCF_037176765.1. Classification (NCBI taxonomy): domain Eukaryota; kingdom Metazoa; phylum Chordata; class Lepidosauria; order Squamata; family Anolidae; genus Anolis; species Anolis sagrei. The sequence continues at coordinate 16,694,799 of NC_090035.1, read as the reverse complement.
ACCTTTCATTGCATCTGGCTGCATTGAGTCCAAGTGTTGGGATGGGCCAGACGTTGGCGAAGCGATGGCATCTGCCTCGGATGCTGCGAAGGGCCCTCCCAGCTCAGCAGCAACAAGATGGTGTGTGTTTTGTGTTAAATTAGTTCCGTCGAGCGCCGCAGCTGGGATGTGCCCTCAAACCACAGGTGTTCCTAAATCAATGACTCCATGACAATTATAAATTGCTTTTCATAAGCAGTAAACAAACAGAACCACAATAAACCCTGGCAAAGGGAGACTGGGAGAGATGGGGGGGATGGCTTCACTGAAGCAATACTTCAGCACCACACTGTTCTGCTGCCCAAGCTCTTTCGAAAGTGCTTACTTTCTCATTTCAGGCAACGCCTCTTTTGTTTCCATTTGCCGCTGCTCTCTTGACTTGCTGATTCGGAGATTGCAGGAGGAAACTTTCCTCTCCAGGAGCTTCCTTACCATATCAAAAGCTCAACATTGTGCTGCAGAAATATGAAGGAACTGGGGGAAAAGCTAAAGTCTTTCTGGTGTGAATTTCATAGCACGCCTCCAGCAGAAATTGGGCCAAAATCTTCCTTTTTGGTCTTTCTCTTAACCTTTTCCAGCAGCTCTTTGCTCTTAATCTCATTGATGCTTTCCATATCATTATCGTTATGTGCTTTCAAGTCATTTCCAGCCTATGGCGACCCTAAGGTGAATTTATCACAGGGTTTTCTTAGCAAGATTTGTTCAGAAGAGGGTTGGCTTGGCCATCTTCCGAGGCTGAGAGAATGTGACTTGCCCAAGGTCCAGTGGATTTCCATAGTCCAACAAAGAATCAAACCCTGGCCTCCAGAGTCCAATGCTGAAACCAATAAATCACCACGGCTTTTCTATGTCATAGGAGGGAACTGGACATCTTAATTTTAAAGTACTGTCCAAGTTACTGAGTCTTATCCACTAGAGTTGTTCACGGAATTCATTTCTTCCATTTCCTCCATTTCTTTCGGTACCTTTGGTACTTCAGGAGCCCATAACAGTGAGGGCCCTCCCAGTGCGAAAACCCATCCGACAAAAAAGCAAGCAGGAGCTGATCTTGCCTCCACTGCTTTTTGGCATCACAGTTTAATCTTTTTTTATTAATCCACCAGCAAATAAAAAGAAAACTCTAATTCCATGAAAACTACTCTCCTCTTCCAGGAGGTCATTGCTCTTCCTTATCTGGAAGTGGAAAGCCTCTTTCAAATGCCTTGGAAAGAGTGTGTGTATGGCTGCTAGCATGATACAGCCTGGGAGAGGAAGCGCAGGTGCCTACTTGCAGCTGAGTGCCTCTCCTCTAGAGTAGAAACAAATAAGAAGACTTCTTAAAGCATGCACCTGCCTGCAGCTGAGCGCCTCTCCTCTAGAGTAGAAACAGATAAGAAGACTTCTTAAAGCATGTACCTGCCTGCAGCTGAGTGCCTCTCCTCTAGAGTAGAAACAGATAAGAAGACTTCTTAAAGCATGCACCTGCCTGCAGCTGAGCGCCTCTCCTCTAGAGTAGAAACAGATAAGAAGACTTCTTAAAGCATGTACCTGCCTGCAGCTGAGTGCCTCTCCTCTAGAGTAGAAACAGATAAGAAGACTTCTTAAAGCATGCACCTGCCTGCAGCTGAGCGCCTCTCCTCTAGAGTAGAAACAGATAAGAAGACTTCTTAAAGCATGTACCTGCCTGCAGCTGAGTGCCTCTCCTCTAGAGTAGAAACAGATAAGAAGACTTCTTAAAGCATGCACCTGCCTGCAGCTGAGCGCCTCTCCTCTAGAGTAGAAACAGATAAGAAGACTTCTTAAAGCATGTACCTGCCTGCAGCTGAGTGCCTCTCCTCTAGAGTAGAAACAGATAAGAAGACTTCTTAAAGCATGCACCTGCCTGCAGCTGAGCGCCTCTCCTCTAGAGTAGAAACAGATAAGAAGACTTCTTAAAGCATGTACCTGCCTGCAGCTGAGTGCCTCTCCTCTAGAGTAGAAACAGATAAGAAGACTTCTTAAAGCATGCACCTGCCTGCAGCTGAGCGCCTCTCCTCTAGAGTAGAAACAGATAAGAAGACTTCTTAAAGCATGCACCTGCCTGCAGCTGAGTGCCTCTCCTCTAGAGTAGAAACAGATAAGAAGACTTCTTAAAGCATGCACCTGCCTGCAGCTGAGCGCCTCTCCTCTAGAGTAGAAACAGATAAGATGCTTCCTTAAAGCATGCACCTGCCTGCAGCTGAGCACCTCTCCTCTAGAGTAGAAACAGATTAAATGACTAAAACGACAGGAAAGAGAACCTGGGAAGCCCCCTTCCCATAATGGATCATTTTGCACCCCAGAATGAAAACAGATATCTGCCCTCCCGATTTCGAGAGGCTCCCAAAAGTGATTGGGGCCCCCACCAAAAGCTGAGACATGAAACGGACTGCTCAAACCTATTATCCACAAAATAGATACAGCACTTTGGATACTTCCTTATGAACTCAACTCACTATGGCCAGACAGTAGCAAGTGGTTAGTGATAGCAAACTTCAGTAATAAGCTATAGGCTGAAGGGATGGTCCATAGAGAAAAGCAACATACATATCCATAATGCATCAGATGGCTGAGTGAGAGCAGTTTATGGCACAAACTTGCTAAAGAGATAGCTGGTTGATGTACTACCTGCAAAACTGGTGATAAATGCACCAATTTGTAGACGCCTTTTGGTTAATAAACAAAACTACCAGGGCGGTAATTGGTCCGAAGGGATTTCGCTCCAAGAAGCAATTAAAAGGGCTGAGTGAAAAACTTACCATGTGGTCGAGGGATGCCTGGGAGGGAGCAAAACTGCTCTGCACAAATATCAAGCAAATGCAAACAACTGGGGGCAGGAAAAGCCATTCCAGAGGGGTTTGAGCCCAGGGGCTCTTGCAATTAGCAGAAGTAACACAGAAGTGAAGAGTTAAATTTCCTGCTCAATAACATGCATCCAGGAAAGGAAGTTAGGATGAGGCCAATTCTGGTTGGGACTTCAAAATGATGACTCTCAGGGCTTCAATAATGTGGGAAGCATTAATTTGCATGAACAGTCCTGTCTCCACATTCACTGGGGTTAGGGACAAAGGATCCCCATAAAAGTGAAATATTGCTATTTTGCATCTGAAAGAATGTCTCTATAGCAATGTGTAGATCTTCTAGCATGGAAGCCGATCACAGAATTGCATTAGACGATGGAGAGATTCCTAGAGAGTTGCTCTCTCTGGAAATCTCTCGGTCACTCTGCAAGACCAGAAGAAAACTCACTGGAGGAGCTAACGCTTCCAAAAGAGAAAATCTTAATTAAATATATGTATAACCAAATCCGAAAAACTCAAGACTCCAAATATGGAAAGATGTCTGTATTATTAAAATCATCTCAATGTTGTTTTCCTTCCAAAATGGAGCATGTTTCCAAGATGGCTTGTGAATACACTATAGGATGAATACAGTTTGGCATAACTTTAACTGCCACCACTCAGTGCTGTGGAATCAAGGGAGGTGGGGTTTGGTGAGGCTGCATGATTAAAATCAATCTTTGGCCACAAAGATTGAAGAGCTTTCAAAACTACAGCTCTCCGGATTCCATAGTATAGAGCAGGTATGAGAAAACCCAAGCCTGGAGGCCGGATGCGGCCCCTTGGGCTCTTTTCTCAGGCCCTCCTCTCTCACACCATCCTATTCTTCCTTCTTTCTTTCCTTTCTTCTTCCTTCCTTCCCTTTTGTCTTTCCTTCCTTCTCCCCTCCTTCCATTCTCTTTCACCCTTCATTCTTTCCATCCTTCTCTTCCTACCTTTCTTCCTTTCCCTTTTTCCTTCCTCCTTTCCTCCTGAGGGATGTTTAACTGGGAGAAGAGAGGGTCAACAGGGAACATGAGAACCATGTTTCAAGATTTCAAAGGGTGTCCCATTAAAGGTGATTTTCTGCTGCTCTAGAGACCAGGGCACAAGGGAGCAATGGGTTCAAGTGGCAGGGAAAGAGATTTGACTGAAAAGATTAGGAAGAACTTCCTGGAGAGTGGCATAGACTGCCTTGTTGTGGAGTCCCCTTCTCTTGAGGCTTTTCTACAGAGGCTGTATCAGGAATGCTTTGATTGTGCCTTCTTGCATGGCAGGAGGTTGGAGTGGATGGCCCTTGGGGGTCTCTTCCAGCTCTAGGCTTCTAGGATTATACATCAGGTGTAGGCAATAGGGGGGCTAATGGATACACTTTTTCTCTCTCATCCATCATCTCATCCTGAGCAAGGCCAACCCTTTTGGGATCCAAAAGTTTCCCATCTTTCCTTTGCTTTCTGCCTCCAAAAGAGAAGAGGAAGGGTAGGAAAGGGAGATCTCCTCAGCTGCATCTTAGCTTTCTCCCCACCACCATCTCAAAGAGACCCCCTTCCCTTCCCATACACCCCTTTTTGTGCAAAGGATGAGCCTCCATGGGGAGGGGTGTGTGCGTATTGGTATGTTGCAGAGAGAAAGAAAGAGAGCGAAAGTGAGAGGTGGATGTGACAGGCAGGAAAAGCTCTCTTCCTCTCTGGGCAGCCAGTCCTCCTGCCTGGGAGGGGACTTGGGGCGAATCCCCTCTATCCCAGCCCGCCCACCCCGCTCCAGTCTGCCCACCCCGCTCCAGTCTGCCATGCGGCCCCCAAGTTAGAAAGTTTGCCCATGCCTGGTATAGAGCCATGGTGGAACCTGGATTCATTATACAGTGATGCTCCCTTCAACAAAAACTCTGTGGAACACCATTAACCATCATGCAGGTAGAGTACGATGATCAAGTCAATTTGATTTACCCATATGTTGCCCCACTATTCAATAATCTGTTCAATAAGTCTACTCTTTTGGGGACAAATCAACAGGAATTCAGGTTGCAACAAATATCTCTAGAAGAGAAAAAGTGATCTGGAAACTGGGCAGCCTGGAGAAAGAAATTCAAACATGAAGAATGTTGGAAAGAGCTGAGTATCTCTAACCTAAAGAAGGTCAAATTAAAAGAAGCCACCACAAAGCCTGGAAACAATTCATTTTTTAAAGAAAGATCATTTGTTACACCTGCCTAATTTATCGAAATGGTCCACAATGACTATAGAATCCATTATTTTAATTGTTAAATATCAGTGATATTATTGGTGAGTCGTGATCAATGGGTTCTCATTACTTCCCCTTGTTCCTGGCCCGCTTTCGTGGCTTAAATTATTATTTTCTTAATTCAGTGATTTCACAAATTAAACAATGAATGAATCAGCTAATTAATTTTGGGTTTTTTTTTTAAAAAAGTCCTGGTGGTTTAACATTTAACAAATTGGATTTATTTAACCATTTTAAAAACGCACAGGGAAGCGCTAATGCTCCAGAGTCTCCCAGCTCACTGGGACATAATTACATCTGCAAATATCTGAAAGACAGTAATTTGAAAAGCAAACTTCTCTGTGGGAGACAGGAGAAGAAATCTATCACAACAGATGGTAAATTCCAGGCCAGATGGGCAATGAATCCACTCCAGGTTTTCCTTTAAACTTTGAAAAAGCAATCCAAAAGGCATCACAACTATTGAGGGACTAGCGCCCCTTCCACACAGCCATATAAAATTCACACTGAACTGGATTATATGGCAGTATGGACTCAGATAACCCTGTTCAAAGCAGATATTGTGGATCATCTGCCTTGATACCTGTCCAAACGTATCTCCCTCTATGAACCAGTTTGTAGATTTAGATCTTCCGGGTAGGTCCTACTCTTGGCCCCACGGCCTCACAGGTGCAGCTGATGGGGACAAGGCACAGGGTCTTCTCGGTGGTGGCCCCATGGCTGTGGAACTCCTTCCTGAGTGAGATCAGTTCAGCCCCCTTCCTCCTGACCTTCAGGAGACAGCTAAAGACCTGGCTGTGGAACCAAGTGTTCGGCCAATCAATATTTAAATATTTAAAGTGAAAGTTGAAAGTGTAATGACCCAAGACTATTTATGGACAACAGCTATATCTTTATGTGATATGTGATGCTATTTATTTATTTATTTATTTATTCATTTATTAACAGTATTTATATTTTGCCCTTCTCACTCCACAGTGGACTCAGGGGAGATTACAATGTACATATACATGGCAAACATTCAATGCCATAGATACACAACATATATAGACAGACACACAGAGGCTATTTAACATTCCAGTTTCATGAGGGTATTCTGGTCACCAGCTATATCTTTATGTGATATGTGATGCTATTTATTTATTTATTTATTTATTTATTTATTTATAGTATTTACATTCTGCCCTTCTCACCCCACAGTGGACTCAGGACAGATTACAATGTACATATACATGGCAAACATTCAATGCCATAGATACACAACATATATAGACAGACACACAGAGGCTATTTAACATTCCAGCTTATTCATGAGGGTATTCTGGCCCCCAGGGGAGCTGTCACTTCACCATCCAGTAGTGACAATGATAGAGGACTTCCTCATTCTTTTGCACACTTGCTGGAAATATTATGGCATCGTAAATTAGTTAAATTAGCCTCCTCGCATAAGCGGTGCCTAAAATTCCTATTTGAAAGATGCAACTGTCTTTCAGGCTGCAAAGGTCGACATCTAGCTACACAAATGGTCGGAAGCTCACTCCTACCCGGGTTGGTTGTTTAATAATGTTTAATGTTCTATGAGGGGAAGATCAATTTTGATGTTTTATACTACTTTTATCAATGGCATTGAATTATTTCCAACACTTTGGATGGCCCTGAGTCCCCTTCGGGGTTGAGAAAAGCAATACTCAAATACTGCAAATAATAATAATAATAATAATAATAATAATAATAATAATAATAAGCTGGATAAACGTAGGTTTCAAACTGCATTAATCTGGCATCATGTAGATGCATCCCTGGAATGGAAAGGCCAGGATGGTCCCATTGCTGATCATCTTTCTGTGTCATCAGATGTTTACAGACTGATAATTGTTGGGCTTTTAAAGGGTTTCCAAAATTGCTTTAAAGTTATCCATAGTACATTTCCTCCATCCAATGGGGCTGCTGACTATGAAGGTGGACCTGGGAAGTCTTACAGTAATGTGGCACAATCTTTCTGCATATAGAGCAGTTGTAGATTCACAATTCTAGATTACAAGATTGTAACTTTAAGACATAATACCAGCCAATCACCATAATCATCAGCCAACCCACCTTCTTCTTTCCATCTCTAATATCCCAGCTACTTCCGCTAAGCCAGGCCCTTTCTACACTGCCATATAATCCAGATTATCAAAGCAGATCATCCACAATAACTACTTTGAACTTGATTATATGAGTCTAAATTGCCATACAATCCAGTTCAAAGGAGACAATTTAGAATTTATAGGGCAGTGCAGAAGGGGCCTCAGAAAAAAGGAAGTAATTTCTTCTGAGGATGTCACACTACAAAGAGAGTTAGACTAAGGCTTTGAATCTGTGTCAGATTGGGAAATAGCAAGGAGATATGATGCCAGGAATAAATCAGCCAGATGTTCTCTTCCATTTATTTTTATTCCCGCCACACGGGGAGCCATTAAAGTTGCCATAAATAATGGTTAGTAGCAATTGTGTTGAAGATGGGAAGAGCTTTGTCAAATTCATGGGCGCTTTTAGGGTTCTCCCCATCCACTGCTCACCCCAACACCTTCCTTTCTGAATTGGAAAAGATGTGAAGTTCGCACAATTTCTATTGCTTTCTTGCACAAGGAATGCAGTTGTGGGTTATCAATGTTCAGAAGTAGGTAAGATGCCTTGACTCCTCGGAGCCAATCCTACCCAAAGCAGATCAGTCAGTTAAATAGTTGAATCTTCAAAGAGGCAACTGAGTTTCTCTCCTTTAGTATAATGACACATAAAGAAATCCTGTAGAACTTTTGAAACAACTGTGAATGTGGATAAACTGAATTTTTTTAAAAAAAAAAACACCACTATTTGCTTTTATCTGGAATAAAACCTCTCTATGAATCTTTATGATTTCCAGGGTGACTCTATAGTCCGATTTCATGAGTTGACCATAGATTCATATGAAGGAATTAGAGATTTCTAGATAAGTGTTCTTCTAGTGGAAGATGGCCACGGAGTTGCCTTGGAAGACCTAGGGATTCCTGGGAAAATGTTCTTCTGGTGAAAGCTGACCATAAAATTGCCTTGGAGGAGGAGATTCTTAGAAAAATCTTCTGACAGAAGAATCATCTGGTGGAGGACCTAGAACATTCTAGAGAAGTTCTCTCCTGATGGAAGTTGACCATAGCATTGCCCTGGAGAACCTAGAGATTCCTAGAAATATATTTTTCTGACAGAGATTGACCATAGAGTCATGCTGAAGGATGTGGAAATTCCTAGAGAGTGTTCTTCTGATGGAAGTTGACCATAGGATTGCCCTGGAGAACCTGGGGATTCCTAGAAAAGTGTTCCTAGATCATAGAAGCTCCCTGGAAGACTTAAGATTCCTGGCAAAGTCTAATTGAAGTTGTCCTGGAGGAACTAGAGCATCCTAGAAAAGTCTTCTTCTGACAGAGATTGACAATAACATCAAAATGGAGGACCTGAAAATTCCTAGAGAAATGTTCTTTGGGTGTAAGTTGACCATAAGTTGCCTTGGATGATCTAGAGATTTTTCAAGAGCCACACTGAATAACCAAATTCGCAAGAGTTAGACCTGCAAATGTAGAGCCAACAATACATGTTCAAACACCAGGACATATTAAGAAAACGATTGTCCTCGAATCCTCCCAGGAATAAACAAAGTCTGCCTGCAATCTATCCTGTATGCACTTCCTTGGGATGGAGATCACTTCTAAGTAGATATTTCGGGGGAGAGCTCTGCAGTCATTGCAATAACACCACAATCGTAAAGATGACTCCTGAAAAGTGATGAATGCGTACGTCTAGCTCCCACATTCATAACTGCTCGACCGGATGCCAGCCAATATTATTATTTTTATTGGCTGGCATGCTGTTTCGTAGTTACAAGATCGTAAACTGGATTTATCATCCTGTTCAGCATTTAGAAAATTGTAAACTGGATTTATAACCTTGCAATTTTGAGGGTTTACATGTACAGTTGTTAATAGCTGAAAATGAACCCTCCAAAATTCCTACCTTTTCAGCTAGGACATACCCCCCAAAGAATGGGTTTCTGAGATGCTACAGTTCCCGGGGCCATAAAATGATTCATAGTGGGATGAGAAGAGACATTCAGAGAAACCTCTCAAGGTTCTCCTGATCTACTTGCCTTAAGGTGCCCCATTGCTTGGGAAAGTATGACACTCAACATATTCCAACCTATAGCCTCCATCATTTCTTAGCTACCATAGTGATGTTCTGCTGCTATAGTTACATCTGAAAATGTAGGAACTTGAGCATATTCCTTGTTTCATTGCATCTCATTTTCAACTGGTTGCGGCAATTAAAACAGGAAATCAAAAGCCATAACAAAAAAACATAGCAAAAATTACTGCTATAATGCAATTGCATATACAGTCAAATTTGCCCTAAAAGCACCAGGTTCTGTCTGGTTCCCTCTTGGAAGTTAGGTCAGCCCTTGGATGAGAGACTGCTAATGAATACGAGTCCTGTAGATAATATTTCAGAGGAAGAAACCAGTAAAACTACCCAAACACCATTTTTTTCTTACAGATCTAGAACCCACCACTACAGCTTTGCCTCCCCACCTCTGTTTTGATATAACTTTTCAAAAGAAATGAACCCTCCAAACACCCATCCCTATCAATGAGGTCGAGAATCCATTCCCCATTGAAAGAGCTCTCTAGAGTTCTGCATTTTCCCGCATTAGGGATACAGAGTTCAATACCCATTAAAGCAGTGTTTCTCAACCTTCCGAATGCCACAACCCCTTAATACAGTTGTGGTGACCCCCAACCATAACATTATGGTTGTGGTGACCCCCAACCATAACATTATTTCCGTTACTACTTCATCACTGTTGTTTTGCTACTGTCATGAATCGTAATGTAAATACCTGATATGCAGGATGTATTTTCATTCACTGTGCCACATTTGGCACAAATACCCTATATGGCCCAATTTGAAAACTTGTGGGGTTGTGGGGAGAGGTTGATGTGGTCATTTGGGAGTTGTAGTTGCTTAGATTTATAGTTTACAGACAGCAAAACCTAGAGATTTACAGACAGCAAAGCCTAGAGAAGACAATTATGCTGGGGAAAGTGGAAGGCAAAAGGAAGAGGGGCCGACCAAGGGCAAGATGGATGGATGGCATCCTTGAAGTGACTGGACTGACCTTGAAGGAGCTGGGGGTGGTGACGGCCGACAGGGAGCTCTGGCGTGGGCTGGTCCATGAGGTCCCGAAGAGTCGGAGACGACTGAACGAATGAACAACAACAACAACACAATCAAAGAGCATTCTGAACTCCACCAATGATGAAATTGAACCAAACTTGGCATACAGAATGCCCATGACCAACAGAAAATACTGGAAGGGTTTGGTGGGCATTGGCCTTGAATTTAGGAGTTGTAGTTCACCTATATCCAGAGAGCGCTGCGGACTCAAACAATGATAGATCTGGACCAAACTTGTTACGAATACTCAATATGCCCAAATGTGAACACTGGTGGTATTTGGAGAAAATAGACCTTGACATTTGGGAGTTGTAGTTGTTGGGATTTATAGTTTAACTACAATCAAAGAGAATTCTGAACCCCACCAATCATAGAATTGGACCAAACTTCCCATACAGAATCCCCATGTCTTGAGAGCCTCCCTCCAGTCTCGTACACTCTCCCTCGCCTGCACATGCGCACCATGATGCCATGCGCCAAGCACGCCTGATCTCCCCTCCCCACTTGGAGTCTCAGAAAGAGCCCTCCCCTTGGCTGAGAGGCCAGCTAATCACAGCAGCGGAGGAACTTTGGTGGGAGGATACGCGTTTGTTTCCAAAATGGAAGAGGACAGATGGAGAGATCTTCAGCCTTCTGTGCCAAAGAAGTTCCTAAGGCCATCATAAATATATGTTTTCTGATGGTTTTTGATGACCCATATGAAACCTTGTGACTCCCCAGGTTAAGAAATGCTGCTTTAAAAGCTGAATTTAGGAATGAAAGAAGATTCACAAACACTCTCCAAGCTTTGTGAAAAACATTTCCTACAAATCTATCTATACACATAATAAAAGTGAAAATGTGTATGTGTGGATGTGGTAGAAGTGTCCACTTACACCGACCGCCTCCCACCTCCACAAACAACTACAACTCCCAGTGCTGAGGAGCCACCATAAGCACTCCCTCCTATGACATTACAGATTATAGTGGGCTTCACATCCCAGTGTTCCTTTCTCTCTCCATTGGTGTGGAATGTGCATGACCCCCACCCACTGCCGCTCCCTCAGCCCCTTCCTACCCTATCCTATGGCACAGCAAACAGAGGAATAGTTCACCTGCATCCAGAGAAACTATGGCCCCCACCGACAATTGACTGGGACTAAACTTAACACAGAGAAGCCGCATGACCAACTGAACATATGGCAGGGTTTCTGGGAATTGACCTTGTTTTTGGGAGTTGTAGTTCACCTGCATCCAGAGAAACAGTGACCTTCACTAACAATGGACTGGGACCATACTTGGCATGGAGAAGCCCCATGACCAACATACTGCAGGGGTTTGGGGGAATGGACCTTGCTTTTGGGAGTTGTAGTTCACTGTTATCCAGAAAGCACTGAACACAGCCAACATTGGAGCTGGACCAAACTTGGCACACAGATTCAACATGGCCAACTGTGCATACGAACAGGGTTTGGGGGTGATTGCCCTTGGCATATGGGAGTTGTAATTTGCTCACATCAAGAGAGCACTGAATGCAGCCAATGCCAGATCTAGACCACACTTGACACACAGACCCAACATGGCCAACTTTGAATACTGATGGGATTTGGGGTTATTGGCTCACAGTTTTTGGGAATTGTAGCATAATCACATCTTTATGCATTTTCTAATGAGAGCATTCATAAAATAGAGTTACAAATGACCAAACTGATATTACATAACACCCAAAAACAAACAATGCCTTTTTCAAATAGCCCAGGCATCACCAGGTCCCCAAGCTAGTATAGAATAGGAGTCCTCCAGGACCAGAAGCTAAGCACCTCTTGGTTTTCTCTTCATTTTGATCGCTTACACTGTTTTTCCAAGAAACAACAATTGGCCCATCTCCAGAGGTTTGTTTTGTACAAGGGTCTGAATGGGAGATTTAAATTGGTGCAGTCCAGGGATTATCAGGTCACATCCTGAACAGGTTAACATGGGAAGAAAGAAAGAAAGAAAGAAAGAAAGAAAGAAAGAAAGAAAGAAAGAAAAGAGGCAGAGGGAGAAAGAGACTCCAATTTGCCGACCTCACATAAATGGTAATTTAAACCCAATATTTATCACCAGCTTTGCCCTAAAATCTCCAAACGAGTGATTTATTGAACATTAGCGCTAGCTCAGATTCAATAAATTTCACTTTTTACATCATTAGCATTAAAAGAAAGGGGCCATTTGTGCGAGTCAGCCAGAAATCTTCACTGGAAAGGGACTTTAAAGTCCAAACTCAGCTCAAGTATACTCAGAATCATGCTATTTGTATCCTAACCATGAGCAGTTTCATCCTGGCAGTTAAATTTAATTTATAAACAACCCTAAGTACTGGTTGTATCAGTCAAAAATGGGACATCAATATTTGTTGATCTTGTTGTTGTGTGCTTTCAAGTCTAATCTGACTCTATGGCAAACATAAGGTGACCCAACCATGGGGTTTTCTTGGCAAAGTTTGTTTAGAAGAGGTCCATCACTGACTTTCTTTGAGGCTGAAAGAACATGACATAGCCTTACCATAGAATCATAGAGCCAGAAGAGATCACAGGAGCCATTTAGTTCAACTCCTTTAATTTATCATTTATTATTATTTACAGTATTTATATCCCTCCGTTCTCACCCCAAAGAGAATGCATGTATCTCCCGCTATGACCCACCTCAGAGTTTCCAATCATCGGGGTAGGCTCTGCTCTCGATCCCGCCACCCTCACAATTGGTGGGGACAAGAGGCAGGGCCTTCTCGGTGGCGGCCCCCCGTCTGTTGAATGCACTCCCCTGTGAAATAAGGGTGATTTCTTCTCTTCTCTCCTTCAGGAAGAAATTCAAGTCTTGGCTTTGGGACCAAGCATTCAGGCAGCTGGCTGACCAACATCTGTAATGACTCATGAGAATTGTTAATTAAGAGACTTTGGACTGGAACTCTGAACTATGATTTAGATTTACAGACTCAGGCTTAGTTGTGTTAATATTTTAAGGGCCAATATTTTTAATGTTTTTCCCTTTTTAATGTATTTTTATAGCTGATTTGTTCATGTTAATTGTTGTGCTCTGTTTCTTTGTCGGCATCTAATGACTGCCAATTGTAAGCCATCCTGAGTTGAAAAGGCGTTCAAAAGGACAGGATACAAATGCTCTAAATAAATAAATAAATAAATAAATAAATAAATGCAGAGATGCTATACAGAACATACATACAGCAAACATTTGATGCTGATTATGCAATTAACAGGGACAGACAAACACAAACAGAGATAAAGACAGTTTTCCCATTTTTATTTCCAGCATCTTTTGTAGGCTGTGCTTGACTCAGGCCACGAGGGAGGGTGGTGCTGTCACTCCATCTTCCATGCCAAGAAGCTTTTTTCCTCCTATCAATGTCCTTTTAATGGTGCATTTTTTATTACCTCCCCACTTAAAGCGGTACCTATTTTATCTACCCGCATTTCTGCTTTCCATCCACTAGGTGGGCAGCTGAGCTGGGACTAACGGCAGGTGCTCACTCCACCCGGGCTTCAAACTGCTGACCTTCCAATCAGCAGGATTTTTCTACAACACAGCCATGAAGCAGGAAAAGCACAATCAAAGAACGTCCAACAGACTTCCATCCAGCCTTTGCTTAAAGCCTTCAAGGAAGAAGCTTCCACTAGGCTTTGAGGCAGAGAGTTCCACTCTTGAACGGCGCTTCTTATGGTCAGGAAGTTTTCCCTAATGTTCAGGTGAAATCCCCTTGCCTGTCACTTGAACCCATGGCTCCATTGAGTCCGAGTCTCCAGGGCCGCAGAAAACAAGCCTACTCTCTCTTCCTTAGGATACCCTTTCAGAAATTTAAACATGGCCATCATGTCTCCTCTCAACCTTCTCTTCTGCAGGCTAATAATTTCAGCAAGGGGTCTAATAGCTAAATGAGGAGTCACACCCTAGTCTCCGGAATCATAGGACAGCACTCAGACCACTACACCACTATGACTGACACCAGTATAGCCAACCTTAATTCATATTAGAAATCAAGTGTGTTCCTAACTTTCATGCTGCAGGCAAAGTGGAAGACAGTATTTATTTATCATATCAGAAGTGAACCAAGGGTACAGTTGTAATGTATTTAAAACAAACAAACAAAACCCACAAAGTTTGAAAACTTGGCATTATATTAAATGTCCTTTGACCAGTATCTGGCCACTTGGAGTGCCTCTGGTGTTGCTGCAAGAAGGTCCTCCATTGTGCATGTGGCAGGGCTCAGGCTGCATTGTAATAGGTGGTCTGTGGCTTGCATTTCTCCACACTCGCATGTTGTGGACTCCACTTTGTGGCCCCATTTCTTAAGGTTGGTTCTTTTTCTCATGGCTCCAGAGCGCAATCTGTTCAGTGCCTTCCAAATTGCCCCGCCGTCTGTGTACTCAGAAGGGAGTCTCTCATTTGGTATCAGCCATGGATTGAGGTTCCAGGTTTTAGCCTGCCACTTTTGGGTTCTCGCTTGCTGATGTGTTCCTGCGAGTGTCTCTATAGATCTTAGAAAACTATTTCTTGATTTAAGGCATTGGTGTGCTGGCTGATATCCGAACAGGAGATGGGCCAGAGATGTCTTTACACTGGTCCTTTCACTATTGGCTGATACTTCCTGACAGATGTCAGGTGGTGCAATACCAGCTAAGCAGTGTAGTTTCTCCAATGGTGTAGGGCGCAGGCACCCTGCGATAATGCAGCATGTCTCATTAAGAGTCGCATTCACTGTTTTAGCATAGTAAGATATGTTCCACACTGGGCATGCATATTCAGTAGCAGAGTAGCAAAGTGCAAGGACAGATGTACTCACTGCATTATTTATTTATTTATTTATTTATTTATTTATTTATTTATTTGGAACATTTATATCTCATCCTTCTCAACCTCCTAAGAGGGACTCAGGATGGCTAACAACATGCACTATTCAGTGCCAGCATAGAACTACATAGCATAAAATACAGTTAAAACAAAAATCAAGACAATTATAAAATACATTAAAACAGTTCACCAGTTCAAATCATCATCCTAAAACAGCCCATTGCCATCCGTTAAAAACACGGTCTTCCCAGCAAGCCCATCTATTCTGCAAATACTTGATCCCACATCCAGGATTTGTGTTTCTTCTGGAAGGTCAAGAGGGAGGGGGCAGATCTGATCTTGTTAGGGAGGGAGTTCCACAGCCAAGGGGCCACCAAGCGAAAGCCCTGTCTCTCATCCCCATCGAGCACAATTGTGATGGCAGTGGGATCGAGAGCAGGACCTCTCTTGAAGTCCTTGATGGTTCCTAGAGGGAGATACATAAACAGTATCTGGTTGTGCCAATCAGTTTTCGTATGATATTGTTTCTAGCACCCACTTTTTTCTTGGTATTCAAGCAGTGCTTCTTGTAGGCCAGAGAATGGTCCAGGGTAACTCCCAGGTATTTGGGTGTGCTGCAATGCACCAGTGGAATTCCTTCCCAAATAATCCTCAGAGCTCAAGATGCTTGTCTGTTCTTAAGATGAAAAGCACATGGAAGACAGTAGATAAATAAGAAGTCTGCATTCCAGATGGAAAGATTCAACTAAGGTTTCAATGGCTGTTGTGAGTTTGCAAAACCTGAACAGGGTTGTTGAAAAAATCAACAAGTCTCAGAGAGATTTGGAGGTCTCTCATTCATGGGGTCACCATAAGCTGAAGCCAAATTGATAGCAGATTAAAAAGCATTTGCCAAACAAAAAAAATCAACATAATGGTTCTTGTCTTGATGTTTACTGAACTATGTCTTAAAGCACAAAAGTACGCACATAAAAGCAAGAAATAAAGACAGGCTCTGTAAATTCACACAATTGCCTTTCTTCGGCTTTCGTGTTTATGGCACTGTGTTTGAATGCTTTGCAAATCGGGGACGGTAATTTTGCACAATGTGGCACAAGGACACCAGCTGGAAGTGATGCACTAACAACAAGCTGGCATCCTATCCTTCATATAGATGCATATATGAACTCTGTGGTATAAATAGTATGAACTCCACAGCACACGTTATCTAATCTTCCCATGAATGTAGCCTGATCAAGAGATCTGATCAGCTCAGCCCCTGAGGATTTTTAATCTCCAGGAAGAACCCAATTTAAACAAATATTTTTTAAAAAATCCACTCATGGGTGAAAATGTGATTGGAATGATAGCAGGGCCTGGGTTGAATCTGAAGGCTAAGCAGATACCCTTTTATCTCAGTGATACTGAGAAGATCAAAGTCTGACTCCTTATCATACCAACGGCTCGAGCTCCGCTGCGCATCTGAAGCACAAATTGGCTGAGTCAACTTCACATCCCCTGTGTTCATACAACCGCGAGGGAAGTATAAAATGCTTCAACCGTCCAGAAAACAGCTGCGGGAGGGAAGAGAAGGGGAGGGGTGACTTCCATCTTTGTAAACGGCCTCATGTGGAGCAAAAATGACCTGAGTAAGTTTTGCAATGTTCATATAGTTTGGGAAAGCTCTGCGCCCCAAATGTCCACTTAGAAGTGATCTCTATCACAAGTAAGTGCATACAGGATAGATTGTAGGCAGACCCAATCAATTCCATTTTGATAACAGCTGATAGAAGATATCCCAATGGTCTCTATAGTGTCATCAGCTCTATCACTAACGTTTGGCTAGAAAAGCTGTAATATTATGGGTCCAGGGTCAACAACTAAAAATTATGGCTACATATAGTGCCAGTCCCAGAGAAAATCCTCTTAAACAACAAACAAGCTCTGGGTACATTCTGTATTGGTGACATAGATCTCAGGCCGAATCGACACTGCCAAATAATGCAGTCTGAACTGGATTATATGATCAGTGTAGACTCACATAATGCAGTTCAGTGCAGTTAAGCTGCATTATACAACACTGACCATATAACGCAATTTCAAACTGTATTATTTGGCAGCGTAGATCCAGCTTCTGATATGTCTGCATTAGAGATTGATGGAGCCCCCAGTGGCGCAATTGTGCCAGCAGGACTGCTGACCGAAATGTCAGTGGTTCAAATGCAGGAAGCAGGGTGAGCTCCTGTCTGCCAGCTCCTGCTTCTCATTCAGGGACATGAGGGAAGCCTCCCACAAGAAGGTAAAATCCCATGGACAACATCCTTGCAGATGGCCAATTCTCTCACACCAGAAGTGACTTGCAGTTTCTCAAATCACTCCTAACATGAAAAAAAATAGATATTGATCATGTATTGTCTGAACAATGCATGATGATGGTGGAAATTGATAGCATTTATCTATTTCAACCAGTGATGTGAGCGGGTTAGATTTGAAAGCATTTCTTGGTGACCAAAGTTATTGCTAAAGTTCAGACTAAAACCCAGAGTGGATTCACCATCATACCATGCTGGCTTTGAGCTACTGTTTGGATACTCTGAAATCAACTAAGAGGGAAAACAATGAAGTCCCTTTGATTGTCCTCCATCTTGAACATCGTTTTTTTTAAAAAAAAAAATGAATGAGTTTGAAGATCTTTTGGAAACTCTTTCTCTGCCTGCTGAAGTAGGGAAAACAAAAGTGAAACAGAGAAAAATGTTTTTCATCCTCCCATTCAAAAGCCTTCTGGAGTTCCTAGGCGGAAGGAAATGATTGTTTAAAAAGAAGGCGAAGGGTGAAATTTGCGGCATCATCCTTTCCACCAAATGTATCCCCTTTAGTGTCTCTGACTCTAATTCATTATCCAAGGTCTTCACGGGTACAACAGTGCCTGAGCAATGTCCTTTGATGGCTAGGGAGCTCTTTTATTCATTATTCACACTCCTTTTTCTATCACCTACTGTGGCACCAGCTGGGGACAAACAAATACTACAGACGTGGCACTAGCAAAGAAAAATGCAAGCATGTATAATCAATCTTTCAAGAATTCTTTCATGATTTCCATATGGCTAAACCCCACCCCAGTTCTCTGCATGTGTGTGTTTTAACTTCTTGTTTTATACATTATTCTATCAAGTTGCCACCCATTTGCAGCTTCACGTCCTTTCCCCCTTCGTATGCTGCAGTGTGGAAACGGTTTCACTGGGTGCTCTTTGTTTTCTGGGCACAATTCAAAAGGCTGGTTTGCACCTTTAAAACCTTACAAGGCTTAGTTAGATACTCTAGATAAAGACCCATCATTTCCCCACTTCAGTGGTTCCCAACCTGTGGTCTGTGGACTACCAGTGGTCTGCAAAAACTAAAATATGGTCCATGGCCCCACCGTTACTACACCATTGCAATGAGAGCGACTGGTCTTGCGAAACCCTCATACAGTGCCGAGGCTTCTTAAATATGTTTTTCTGTGGGTGAACAGATGGTGACTACTGAATGGCAAATGTACTGTATTAGAAACTAGAGCTGATGTGGTCTAGCCAGTGCATTTTCTGAATCAGCACCCCAAATCACCAAATCTAAAGCTGACCAAAACCTGATTCATAAACCTTTTGGTACTTTTGGAGAGTGATCCCTGGTCAAAGTGGTCCCTGGTCAGTAGTCCCTGGAAAAGTGGTCACTGGTCAAAAAAAGGTTGGAAACCACTGCTCTATATGAACAATCTTGAAGGTTACAATCTACAGGGGAGGGATTTCTCTTGGTCCCATCAGATTCATTGTCACATTTATTGAGGTGTCAGAGGAAAGATCCATGGGCTTGGAAAAGCCTCCCAGGGCCATTCAGTCCTACCCCATTCTGCAAGGCAGCAAGACTCAATCTAATACAGGCATCCTCAAACTGTAGCCCTCCAGCTGTTTGGGCCTTCAACTCCCAGAATTCCTGACAATTGAACAAGCTCATTAGGGCTTCTGGGAGTTGGAGGCCCAAACAGGGAGGGCCGCAGTTTGAGGATGCCTGATCTAATAGGCACCATGGTGGCGCAAAGGATTAAACTGTTGAACTGTTGAATCTGCTGACCTAAAGGTTGGCAGTTTGAAGCCATGGTTCAGGGTGAGCTTCCACTGTTAGCCCTAGCTCCTGCCAACCTAGCAGTTCGAAAACAAGCAAATGTGAGATCAACAGGTACCACTTTGGTGGGAAGGTAATAAAGGTGCCCATGCTGCCATGCGGGCAACATGACCAGGAGGTATCTACAGACAACAGGCTCCTCAGCTTGGAAATGGAACAAGAGCACCTCCCCATAGCCAGAGTTGAGCACCGCCTTCAGAAAGCCAGAGATGAAAGAGAAAGCCTTTACCTTTGTTCTGTGTATTTATATGTCATTATCATTCCACTGTATTAAAGGCATTGAATGTTTATGCTGAAATCTGTTCTGAGTAGCCTTGGGGAGATAGAGCAGAATATAAATAGTGTTATTGTTATTATTATAAACCCTCCCAGCTGATGGCCACCTAGCCTCCGTTTAAAAACCTCCAGAGTGGGAGACTCCAGCCAACCAAGCTCTAAAAATGTTATAAATTGATAGTTATTATTAGAAGGCAAGGTCAAAATTTTCGAAAACACTGCTATGTGTCACTAGACCAATAGAAGACAAGCCAAGGTGCTTCTGAATATAACATACTTTCAGATATTCAGACATAGCTCTCATGTTCCCTCTTAACCTTCTCTTCTCTCAGTTAAACCTAGCTAGCTCTTTAAGGTGATCCTCATAGAGATTCATGGTTTCTAGACTTTTTCCCATTTTGGTTGCTCTTCTATAGACGCATTCCAGTATCTAGGCTGTGGAACTCCTTTCCACAGGAGATCCAATGGGCTTTCTCTCTACTCACTTTCTATAAGAAGTTTAAGATCTTTTTATTTGACTTTTAAATTATATAGCTGTACAGTAGTACGGGGATGCAGTGATGCAGTAGTTTAACTGCTAAGCTACAGAACTTGCTGACCAGAAGGTCGGAGGTTAGAATCCATGGGATGTGATAAGCTCCCATTGTTAGCCCCAGATTCTGCCAACCTAGCAGTTCGAAAACATGCAAATGTGAGTAGATCAATAGGTACCGCATCAGTGGGAAGGTAACAGCACTCCAAGCAGTCATGCTGGCCACATGACCTTGGAGGCAGCTACAGACAAAACCAGCTATTTGGCTTTAAAATGTAAATGGGCTCTAACCTCCAGAGTCGGACTTGACTAGACATAATGTCAAGGCAAAACCTTTACCTTTACCTACAGTAGTATGCCAGCATGGTGCCATGGTTTGAGCATTGGATGACTACTTTGGAAACCAGAGTTCAGATCTCTGCTCAGACCTGAAGCTCCTGCTTGAAAGATCTCCATGTCCCAAGTTCACCTTCCCATCTACTCTGAATTCATCAGGGCACACAATGAGCGCAGACATACTGCTCTTTCTCCTTCGAAGGAAAGGTGGCATAACAAAGAGCGACAGGTTAAATGCCTTGATCTATGCAAAAGGCAATGGGGACAGACAACGCCATCTCGATGCGGCATCGGAGTGATGGTCATGGGGAGCGACGAAGGTGGAAGGATGCCTCTCTCTCTGCCTCCCCGATGTCTTTCCAAAGGGGACAAAGGGGTGACCCTTTCATTAATGATTAACCACGAGGAAGGCTATTTTGAAACAGATCAATAATCTCTGAAAAGTGACACTTTTTGCCTCTGGTAAACCCAGGCCCCATCAAAGTTAAAGTTAAGGT
The DNA here is from genome assembly GCF_037176765.1 of Anolis sagrei. Lineage (NCBI taxonomy): Eukaryota > Metazoa > Chordata > Lepidosauria > Squamata > Anolidae > Anolis > Anolis sagrei. The sequence continues at coordinate 16,673,857 of NC_090035.1, read as the reverse complement.
TGCATTTATTTTCCTTCACCAAGGAAATTAAAAGGCTCCTTGGGTAAAACCTTGAAAGGAGAGAAAGAGAGAGGGAGCAGGGAGGGGAAAAATTAAATTTCTATTAACTACAATTACAACAGCCTGAGAATGACCATTTCCTGTTGGAAACTGGTCAATTTTAAACTATACATTTTAAATTGATATTTTGTAAGTTTGAATTGTCTTAATGTGTGCTTTAATCTTATGCGTATGTGTTTTAAAGGGTTATATGTTTTAATCAACTGTATTTTAATTATATTGTAACCCACTTCAAGTATTGGGATTTTTTTTCATGTCAGGATTGACTTGAGAAACTGCAAGTCGCTTCTGGTGTGAGAGAATTGGCCATCTGCAAGGACATTGCCCAGTGGATGCCCAGATTTTTGATGTTTTACCATCCTTGTGGGAGGCTTCTCTCATGTCCCCATATGGGGAGCTGGAGCTGACAGAGGGAGCTCATCCACGCTCTCCCCAGATTCAAACCTCCAACCTGTCAGTCTACAATCCTGCTGGCACAAGGGTTTAACCTATTGCACCATAGAGAACATTGGGATGATCAGAAATGTATATCAGTAAAAGTTTTGTTTCATTTTATTGTATAACTAGCTTATGTCCCCCTCATTGCCTATGTTCTTTAAAAAAGTCTTTTTTTATTTAAAAAAATGCAGAAGGTTGTGGGTGAACTACAACTCACATCATGCCAGATTAACCCCCTGAAACTCCATCAGTAGTTAAAGTTTGTCATATTGGGCAAGTTTGCTCTAGATAAAACATTGGTGGGCTTCAGTATGATCTGTGGCTGCAGGATAAACTACAGCTCCAACCATAGTGGGTCAGTCCCCTCAAATCTCTCCCACAGGTTTAGTTGGTAATAGGGGTTCTGTGTGCCAAGTTTGGTCCAGATCCATCATCAGTGATGGTCACAGTGTCTCTGGATGTAAGTGAACTACAACTTCCAGAAATGAAGGTCAGTTTTCCCCAGACTCCTCCAGTATTTTCAGTTGGTCATGCTGGTTCTGTGTGCCAAGTTAGGTCCAGGGCCATCATTGCTGGGGTGATTTTTTTGTTCTAAGGTTGCTATAAGTTGGAAAGAACTTGAAGGCACACAGCAACAACAACAATGGATGGGCACTTTCCCTTTTGTCAACAAATCCATCCCGAGCATTATGCGGTGAGCGTAGATCCTACTTCACATGGGTGCTTCATCTTCTTCTCCTAATCTGTTCCCACTGGCACAGAGATAGCGCGTTCTCGGTTTGGTCTGACAGTGATGAATAAACAGCCCAATTCCTGCCGGAAAAGGAGGCAGTGCTGACAGGCAATTGCACGCCATTCCAAAACATAGCACAGGGTCTCCTTTCGAGGTGCTGCTTTTCATGGATGAGGCAGAACTGTAGCTGCCCTCAGATCTTGAAAGTCATGGCCAAGATCCAGCAACATTTTTTCATACTATATTTACCATTGCCTTGAGTTTAAGAGACGATGGGGTGCATCTACACTATAGAATTAGTGCAGTTTGACAGCACTTCACCTACCATGGCGCAATGCTATGGAATCCTGGGAGTTGTGGTTTTACAAGGTTTTTAGATTTCCCTGCCAAAGAGTGTTGGTCCTTCACCAAACTACAACTTCTAAGATGCTGTAGCATTGAGCTGTGGTAGTAAAATGGGATCACACTGCATTCGTTCTATACTGTAGTTATGCTTTATAGCAGTGGTTCTCAACCTGTGGGTCCCCAGGTGTTTTGGCCTACAACTCCCTTTTTCCACAGTTGAACAAGAGATCAAACCTTGGTCTCGTTGGTCTCCATGCTACACCATGCTACAGGCATTACTGAAGATTATCCCCATACTTTGGCTCTACTTTTCCCAATTCTCCATTCTTTTTTGAACTCTTCATCCAACAGAACTCAATCAGCAACTGTTTTGCGGCAGCGACAATGGCTAGGGGTCCCCATGTCAGCAGGGCACAGAATCCACAGCGGATGCACATTCAGACTTATCAAAGATGGTGAATGCTATTCCTCAAGTGTCTCCAGCACCTTAGATAGCTCCTTTCCAGCCACTCAATGCCATAGTCTCTTCAGATCTTAGCCCAGTGGTGTCCAAAACATTTCCATCGAAAGCTACATCAGCTTTATGTTTGCCTTTAAAGGGCCACTGAATCCATGGATGGAGGATACATATATACAGAGAAAGTGCCAAATATATTTAAATATATATTTACATAATCATTGGTGCTTTTTAGTTTGTGTCCCCAGATGTTATTCAATGACAACTCCCATCGCTTCTGATTATCTACCATGTGGACTGGGGAGACTGGAAATTGCAATACCCTGAGATTGGGGAAAGGTTGAAGAACATATCCTATCCACAAGCCTTGTGTAGGAATTCAAATCCCACTCTCCTAAGGAAACACATGCAAACTGCAGCCTCCCAGATGTTATTGTATCACAGCTCCCATCAGCTCTAGTCATGATGTCCAATGATGAGGAATATAGGAGTTCTAGATCAGCAGCTGGAGGGTCACATAAAATGACATAAAAGACTGGATTTGGCCCATGGGCCTTGGGTTTGACACGTGTCCTAGCTAAACACTCAAACTATGACACCATGCTGAAAAAAGTCACTCTCTGCTTGACCTCTACCTTCTCTCTCCCCAAACTTGGTTGGATTCCCGACATGCTCGTTCTTTGCAGACTCTCTCCTCTTTCTCTCTGAAAACGTTAGGCTCGAGAGGAAATAAGGAAGCATTAAGCCCCTGTTCAACATCACTAATTCCATCAAAGATTTCTCATTATTCATTGTTGGCAGTTTAATTTTCTCCTCTCTCCTTGCCTAGAACAAGCCAGGCCCTTAATTATTGACCTTCCCATCTTCCAAATATGGTGGATCCTTCCCACTTTCCCCCAGGAGCCTCGCCTGGCATGCAAATGACAGAGTCAGCCAGCAAAGGAGGAGCTCGGCTGGTAGAGGACTGAGAATCCAGGCTGAAAGGCTTCAAGTCAAAACTACAGAAAATCACTAAAACAAAATCACTACCAATATCCTAAAATGTAACCATGATGAATGTGCCACCATACAAATTCAGTTGGACCCCAGCTCCCAACTCTCCCTGCCACTGCTAGGGTTGCAGTTCACCAGCCCAGCTCAAAGTATGGATACACGATTTGTTGTTTATTCGTTCAGTCATTTCTGACTTTTCATGACCCATGCCAGGGCTCCCTGTCATCCACTCCCAGCTCTTTCAAGGTAAGGCCAGTCACTTCAAGAATACTATCCATCCATCTTGCCCTTGATCAACCCCTCTTCCTTTTTCCTTCCATTTTCCCCAGCATCACTATCTTCTCTAAGCTATCCTGTCTTCTGATTATGTGGCCAAAATATTTCATCTTTGCCTTTAATATCCTTCCCTCCAGTGGGCAGTCAGGCTTTATTTCCTGGAGTATGGACTGGTTGGATCTTCTTGCAGTCCAGGGCACTCTCAGAATTTTCCTCCAGCATCACAGTTCAAAAGTGTCTATCTTCCTTCGCTCAGCCTTCCTTATGGCCCATCCATAGGTTACTAAAGGGCATACCATTGCTTTGACTATGCCGATCTTCATTGCCAGTCTGATGTCTCTGCTCTTAACTATTTATCAAAATTAGTCATTGCTCTTCTCCCAAGAAGTAAATGTCTTCTGATTTCCTGGTTGCAGCCTGCCTCTATTTGCCAGTTATCAATCAGTCTGGAAAAATTCACCTTGGTTTGGCGGAGTTGTAGGTCACCTACATCCAGAGAGTACTGTGAACCCAAACTCTGATGGATCTGGACCAACCTTGCACACATACCAGTTTACCCTACAGCCAGAGAGCACAGTGAACCACACCAATTATGCATCTAGAGCAAATTTGCCCAACATAACACACTTTAAGTACTAATGGAGTTTTTCAGAGTTAACTTGGTATGATGTTGTAGTTCACCCACAACTTTATGCATTTTGTACTACTGACTTTTTTCTTTTTAAAAAATAATTTTATTGTGGTTTTATACAGCATAAATTTAAAAAGAAAAAAAGGAAGAAAAGGGAAGAAAAAAATAGAAAGGAAAGGAAAAAGAGAGGGGGAGAGACAAAATGAAAACATTAAAAAATATTGTGTTGATCTTCGCAATCTTCATCTTTGTGGTTGTATTCTGTTCCTTCTATTTTAGTTTTTCTATTTGCTCCTTTTCTGCCTGATGTCTTGGAGTGGTCATTTTTTCCCTATTATTATTATTATTATTATTGCTATCTACCAGCAGATATTCTTTAAATCTTCAAATTAATTTTAATCTCTTTCATGTAATCCATTACTAATGTCCAATCCGTTGTTTTCAAGTATCTGCCTTGCGTTTTTGCTACTAAAAAGGTCAGTTTATCCATACTCATAATACTGAGTATCTTGGCTATCCATAAGTCTGTAGAGGGTATTTCCTTTTGTCTCCACATTTTCGCTACTGACTTTTTTTCAAATAACCTGGGCAACGCCGGGTACCCAATCTAGTTTTAAATAAAACTATTTAAAATAATACTGCCCGATATATTGAGGTCCCCTCCCATTTACGTTTGCCAGTGAGTCATTTATTTTCCTTCCCTCATTTGTTTTGTTCCCACTGTTCTGCAGAATAAGATCTTAAGAGATAACATTTATCATATCAACATGTGGATTACTTTCCTTCCATAAAAACTGGCGATAACAGGAACGTGGCATGAATCCTCTTATCTACATTGAGCTTTGCTCTGCTCAGTTCTAGATTAAAAAGTGCCAGAGAGTAGAAAAAGAGAGATTGGGCTAAAACACATCTTCTTTTCACTGCAAGACAAGCCAACATGAAGATGCAAACGGTCCTGGCTCTGAACTCCCTCCTTTTGACTACGATTGGAGGCCATCCATTGGCCCGCAATGAGAGGCAAGCCAAGGGCCGCAAATTGCTCTTGATCTCCTTCGATGGCTTCCGATGGGATTATGACCAAGACGTTGAGACGCCCAACTTGGACAACTTAGCCAAGGAAGGGGTGAAAGCAAAATATGTCACTCCTCCTTTTGTGACCATGACGTCACCGTCCCATTTTACAACCATCACAGGTAAGACCTTTCCATGTGCCCCGGTGATCCCTGTGTGCTCAGTGACAGACAGCTGTTGAGACTGTACTTGCATCATGTAAATTAACAGTCATCTTTCTACACAGTGTAAAATAAGAATGGAAGATTCGGCTGTGTTTCTGATCAGCTCCATCTTCACAATAGCCTGTATTGTTCACTGAGCACTGTCATTTGTGTTTTGCTATAAATGTCATAAATGAAGTACAGTTGAACCTCAGTTAAATGAAACTCAAGCAAAAAAAAATCAAAGAAAAATATTTTAAATTTTTTTAAAGTTGTTTTTATAATACAGTAAAACTCTGGGCCCATCTAAACTGCCATCCAATGCAGTTTCACCATATTGAATTGCATGGTATGCCAGTGTAGACATATAATGCAGTTCAAATGCATTATGAAACTGCATTATATGGCAATTTAGATGGGACCAGATTTACATTAAGTTTTTTGTTTTTAATTACTATATTTCAATATCAATAGCAAGTTAATATAGAATTTATGGTACGAAGTAATATGAAGTATTATTTTAGTTAAGATTATATTTATTAGTAACTCTCAAGCAACCAGAAACTACATTTATCTGGCATCTACAATTCCTGATGGGTGCCAGTTAACTGAAGCCCCTTCCAGTCAACTGAATAAAATCCCACGTTTTCTGCTTTGAACTGGAATATATGGCAGTGTGAACTCAGATAACCCAGTACAAAGCAGATATTGTGGGATTATCTGCCTTGATATTCTGGATTATATGGCTGTGTGGAAGGGCCCTGAGAGTCATAGAATCATAGAGTTGGAAGAGACCTCATGGGCCATCCAGTCCAACCCCTTGCCAAGAAGGAGGAAAATCGCATTCAAAGCACCCCCAACAGATGGTCATCCAGCCTCTGTTTAAAAGCCTTCAAGGAATGAGCCCCCGCTACACTCTGGAGCAGGAAGCTGAACAGCTCTCACAGTTCGGAAGTTCTTTCTAATGTTCAGGTGGAATTTCCTTTTTTGAGTTTGAAGTCATTTTTCTGCATCCTAGTCTCCAGGGAAGCAGAAAACAAGCCTGCTCCCTCCTCCCTATGACTTCCCCTCACATATTTATACACAGCCATCATGCACCCTCTCAGCCTCTTCTGCAGGCTAAACATGGCCAGCTCTTTAAGTCGCTCCACATAGGGCTTGCATAGACTCTGTTACATTATGTGCCCAGGGCCACCAAACTGATGTTATGATTCTGAGAGCTTCCTCTTAAATAACTAACAAGCTCCTGGATACACTCTGTTTGTTGTTGTTGTTGTTGTTGTTATTAATAATAATATCCCGCCACCATCTCCCCAAGGGGACTCAGGGCAGCTTACATGAGGCCAAGCCCAACAGTACAACAGGGCAAATATACAACATAAAATACAAACGGCAAAATATAATGAAAATAAAAATAAATACAGAAAACAATACAAATGAACACATCAAACAATATAAGGTCACAGTAATTGAATCACACAAAAAAATCACAGCTGCAGTGTGTAGGGCCAGTTGCAAAGATTAAAAGTTTAAAAACATGGGTGAGCAGGACATGTAATGTATCTAGACAGAGGATCAGAGGAGGGGAAATGAGGTTTTATTGCACTAGAAGATAGGATAAAGTGCTTCCGGGGGCATTTTATGCAGGGTTTGGTCAAGGTCGGGGATTACTGTTTATGTTCAGTATTAGTCACAAAGGTTTCAGATAAATATTGTCATGCATGCATTAGATATTGCCAACGCACACTTAGGGCCCTTCCACACAGCCATATAACCCAGAATGTCAAGGCAGATAATCCACAATATCTTCTTTGAACTGGATTATCTGAGTCCACACTGACATGTAATCCAGTTCAATGTGGATTTTATACAACAAAGGAAGGGGCCTTTGTTGTTTGTTTAACTCTGTAGTTCTATAAATAGTGGTCTTGGAATAAACGTTGTCCTTTGGCCAAAATTGTTGACTATGTGTTTAACTTCCTGCTCAGTTTCAGGGCTCATTCCAGCTCTGTATTTTATTTGGAAAATATATTACAGCTGATAAATTAGAGAAAATATGTTAGGGCTAATACCCAACAGTGGTTGTTCTAATTTACCCTTTGCTAAACCATCACCCTCCCAATGTGCCTACAGATTGCAATGGAAAACACACGGTGTGTATTTCTGTAAATCCACTGAATCCAGTAGTACATTGAAGGTACTGGTGAACAGTTATGTGCCATTCAAGGAAGTGCAACCACACAACAGGATGCCTATTGATTGAGTCCAACTAACGTAGAAGGAAATTGAGCAATGTTTCAACCCATTGGTAAATCCAGCTGGTTCAATAGCTCAGCACAGTTGAGACTAACAATAGGGGCCACCAGATTGGGGCATACTTCGCTTTGGAGATTCTATACAAGTTTGGATTTAGCCCTGAACCCATTACCCCATTGTATTAGGCCCATTAGCCTTCCTGGGGAGAAAATATATTTAGTGCTAAAGGCCTTGCATCAGTCTTTATGTTTGTCAAGGATAGGATTATCCGCACTTAGACAGCTGTAACGCTGGTTCAACAGGGACATCTGGAATATGTATATATTGATAAAGCGATCTTGGGAGATACTGCAATCTGCAACCTTATCGCAAAGTGAAAGATAAATTTTATAGAGTCCATGATCAAATCTTATCTTTAGGTTCAGAGGCCACAGAAGTGGCAAAGATCCTTTCTTTGTGGTTTGCAAAAAAAAAATCAAAGTTATAGACAAGGGAGACCTCTTATGAAATGAAAAAATCCCATTCCTAATAATAATAATAATAATAATAATAATCCCAGGTGACAGCAGGATTGAAGAAAAATAACTGGAAAGGCTGACAGGATATGAGGATTTAAAGATCGAACTGTAAATACTGAACAGGGGCACAGACAACAAAATAAACACCACAAGGGTGTTAACTCTTCCCTACGCTAAAATAATAATAATAATAATAATAATAATAATAATAATAATATGATTTAAAGATTGAACTGCAAAATCTCTGGCACAAGCCAATCAAGGTGGTCCCAGTGGTGATCGGCACACTGGGTACAGTGCCTAAGGACCTTTGCCTGCACTTAAACACAAAATTATCATCTGCCAGCTGCAGAGGGCCACCTTACTGGGATCTGCATGCATTATTTGCCAATACATTACACAGTCCTAGACACTTGGGAAGTGTCCAAAGTGTGATCCAATGCAACAACCAGCAGAGTGTCTGCTGTGGACTCATCTTGTTGTGTTTCTAATAATGATAATGATAATGATAATGATAATGATAATAATAATAATAATAGACTCTGGCACAAGTCAGTCAAAGTGGTCCCAGTGGTGATCAGCACACTGGGTGCAGTGCCTAAAGACTTTGGCCTGCACTTAAACACAATCAGCACTGGCAAAATTACCATCTGTCAGCTGCAAAAGGCCACCCTACTGGCATCTGCACACATTATTCACTGATACATTACACAGTCCTAGACACTTGGGAAGTGTCCGACATGTGATCCAATACAACAGCCAGCATTATGATCTTGTTTGCTGTGTACTAATCTTGTTGTGTTTCATATAATACTAATTTATTGTGTGAGTTTGATAAGAGTTTGTCTGATATCACGGTTTACTGAGTCCTGGGATTTGTAGTATTTGGCAGAGTAGTCTAAAGGCTTTACAAAACTACCTCTTAAGGATTCCATAGCATTGGACTTCAGCAGTTAAAGTGGTGTCAGAGTGCATTAATTCTACGGTGCAGTTGCATCCTTTGCCACTATCACCGCCTATAGTGCATTCACACAATACATTTAGAAACTTTGGATTATAATACAAAGCTATTTCCTTAAGTTTCCCTTTGAGTTTTCAAACTGAAAAACAGTTCTTTTTTTTCATAAAAGGCTGACTAAGTTCAACACTCGTCTAAGGGGGGGGGGATCTGCAATGCAATTACATGTTTATATGCCCTCATTATTTACTAGGAATTAATTAAAGCAGACAGGCAGATATGCTTATATGCTTACAAGCCACCCAACAGGTTTTAATTAATATTCCCCCATTAAGAGGAACTTCCCATAAAGCAAATATATTACTCAGATAATGATTTAATTAGTATCTGAATGTGATTGGTTAAAAAGCATTATCTTTGCTACAAAATTAATTCTCAAATGCAATATACAGTGTGCTAGTAGAGTGGAAAGGTGAAGTCTTGGAGGGCATCTATACTGTACAAATAGTGAGGTTTGGCACCACTTTAACTGCATAGGATCATGGGAGTTGTAGTTTGACAGTTTGAAGTGGTTTATAACTTCAGAGAGTAGTGAAACTTGGGGGAAGGTGTTCCATACTGCCATATAATGCAGATTGAAACTCAAATAATGCAACTTAACTGCATTTAACTGCATTATATGAGTCTCTACTTATCACATAATGTAGTTTCCGTGTAGATCGAACTAGGGTTGCTACTGCCTTGAAAGCAGGATTGTCAAAAGGAAGTAGGGTTATTATTTCCAACTTCCATGTGATACAAAACATACTCTCCTCAAAACCCATGACAAATCTTGAAGCAGCCTCATGAGCCAGCACAGGAACCATGTGATATTCCTCCTCCACTATTTAATAGTGAAGTCAATACGGACTTTAGGAGGGTCTCCCCAGTAAGAGAGACCCCTAAGACCGCACCAAAGAGGGCCCGTAACCTTGGTGAGGACAGAGAAGACGAATTCCGGCGAAAAAAATAATAAGAATAATAATTGTCTCACCAAAGCGGAAGAAGATGGCGACCAAGGCTTTTTATTGAGCGATTCAGCTGAGTCAGATGCAATGCGGGGATAGCTCACCCACAAGCATGCCGTTACAAAGTTTGCAAGCATTTTTATAGACAAAACATGTACAGAGATTTCAAATCTCCTGCCCTCTCTTCCCCGCCCGGCTCGATGGTGATTGGCTGGTGGCTTGAACAGCTGGGAGGAGACTTGGTGGCCCGCCCCTAGCCTGGGCCAATCACAAGGCTTCCCCACTTCTGGGGAGCCTATCAGGATGCTTTCCCGGCTTCTGGGGATCGACGAATCAGGGAATAGAAGGCGGGACGATCAGGGACAATGGAGAGTAATAGGATTATGACATTCCTGAAACTATGTGTCCCTGCGTCCGGGGGGAATCGGCCAGCTGGGGCATTGAGTTATTGTCTTGCTGATGAAAAAGTTGATTGACTTAAGAAGACTTTTCCTGTCCCCGATCTGATAAGAGATGTTTGCTTTGTGTGCTGGGTAAAGGAAGACGGAACTGGGCAGAAGACCCCCCCCCCCCCCCCCCCGGTGGGCAGTCTGGCCTGCATTGGTTATAATAATCAAAACTTGGCCGTAGGAAGCGTCTATCAATCAGACCAACTCAGAAAATCAATAGAAACTTCCTTTGCTATTGTCCGTGGAATGTTTGTTTTGTAGGGGCAACAGCCCCCTCGGGCACTGGTTGTTTTCTTGGTCGTCTTTCTCTAAGGTTGGGCAAGGCGCCAAGGGCAAGGCAAAGGGCAAAAATAATTCATAGAAAGATACATACATTCAAATCATAAACATTTCATAGCAACAAACCCCATCTTTGTCCCACATCCCAAGTATATTTAATAAAAGAATTAATTTTATTTGGAGGCTTTGAGTCCAGTGTTTCTGAAGAAAGTTCATGGGGAAATGGTGTTTTCTGAAGTTCCAAACAGGCAACAGAAAGTCCTTGATCTTTGCAGAGGGTGGGTGGTGGAACTCCGGCCATGCTGAAATAGATTCACACTTTGGTCCTTGGAAAACTAGAATCTCTTCCCAAGGTCCGGGGCCCCTTGGCCAGGCTCCTCTCCGAAGTCCCATGGGGGAACCGCATCAAGTCCCCGGGTCCGGAGCTTGGCAGAGGCGAGCGGCAGCAAGGAGCAATGAAACAGCAGCCATGGAACCAGCATTTTGACAATCAGCTGTTCCTAATAAAATATATTCTCAAAACTCGAGAGGTTATTTCCCGGGTGTAGGGATCCAAAATAAGAAAAGCGAGATAGCAGATAGGTTTAGAATTTAGTACAGAAAAATAAGACATTAAAATGGAGCCGATCCGCCATTTTGTGATTTTGCGGATACCAAGATCTGAAAGGAGAGACTCCGTATCTGCGGTTTCAAATAACGCAGATCCAGCGTCCCCGGAACGCCAGGGAGGCATTCCGGGCAGGCTCACAGTTCCCCGAAGCCTGGAAAAGGTTACTTTCATGCAAATTGATAGTTCAGAGAGACACAAAGTATCAAGCGAGAAAGTTAAAAAGTTGAAATTTCAAGTATCTGTTCCTTGAGATGCCAGATCTGGCTATGGCATACCTTGGTTACTTCCACCCTGAGCTACTGCAACACTCTCTACGTGGGTCTGCCGTTGAAGATAGTTTGGTAGGTGTAATTATTTCAGAGACTGACAGCCAGTTTACTAACTGGAGCATCATACGGGGAGAGAGCCACTCCCATTTTATGGCAGCTCCACTGGCTGCCAGTCTGCTTCCAGGCTAAATACAAAGTGCTGGCTATTACCTATAAAGCCCTAAATGGTTCAGGTCCAGACCATTTGAAAAACCGCACCTCCACTTACAAACCAGTGCGAGCATTGCGGTCAGCGGAGGAGGCCCTGTTCTCAGTCCCACCCCCTCAGGCACAGTTGGTGGGAACGAGAGCGGAGGCCTTCTCTGTGGCTGCTCCCCACCTCTGGAACTCTTTCCCTAAAGAACTAACAATGGCCCCTTCTCACCTCTCCTTTAAAACCTTTTTAAAGACCTACCTGTGCAATCTAATTTGTGAAGAGGAGGAGGATTAGTATTCTTTATACACATTCTCACCTAGACATCTCAGCCTGCTGTTGTGATATAATTTATTAGACTTTGAATGTATTAATATGTTTTGTTTTAACTGGTATTTAGCTTATCCTTGGTGTAAGTTCTGTTGTTTATAAGTTATATTTAGTTTAGTTTATTTCATGTTTTGTTATGACTGCTGTTTATTTGCTCTTGGCATTGAATCTTTGCTATTTTCGTTATACTTTGGAAACTGCCCTGAGTCCCTCTGGGGAGAGAGGACAGGGTATAAATATATTTATTATTATTATTATTATTATTATTATGTAAAGTTCCTTCTTTTTAAAATCTAGGCCGTTGGATGGAAGACCACGGAGTCATCCATAATATGATGTTTAACACCGAGACGCTGAGGAAATACAGCTACAAAGAGACACAAAACAAGACAGAATGGTGGGACAATGGAGTTCTACCCCTGTGGATCACAGCTCAAAATCAGGTATTGAACCAGGACGGTGGGTGCATCTACACTGAAGAATGAATGCAGATTGACACCACTTTGACTACCATGGCACAGTGATTTGGAGTTCGGTGAAGCACCAGCACCCTTTGGCAGAGAAGGATCTTGTCAAAACCCAGGATTCCATAGAGTTGTGTCACAGCAGTTGAATAATAATAATAATAATAATAATAATAATAATAATAATACATTTTTTTATATTCCACTCTCTCTCCCCGAGGGGACTCAGAGTGCAATACAACATACACAGACAGGCAAGCATTCATTGCCTTCAATACAATGGAATAACAATGACATACAAATACACAGGACAAAGATAAGGGCTTCCCCTTTCATCTCCGGCTTTCTGGAGGAGGTGCTCAACTCTGACCATGGGGAGGTGCTCTTGTTCCATTTCCAAGCTGAGGAGCCTGTTGTCCGCAGACACCCCTGGTCATGGCTGCATGGGCACCTTTATTACCTTCCCACCAAAGCAGTACCTATTGATCTACTCACATTTGCATGTTTTCGAACTGCTAGGTTGGCCGGAACTAGGTTGGCAGGAGCTCGCCCCGACCCACTGCTTTGAACTGCCAACCTTTGGACCAGCAGATTCAACAGTTCAATGGTTTAACCCGTTGCGCCACCGCAGCCCCATTGAAGTTCTACCAAACTGCAATAATTCTGTAGTGTAGGTGCTAGGTTGGCAGGAGCTAGGGCTAACAGCAGGAGCTCCCCCTGACCCACTGCTTGGAACTGCCAACCTTTAGCCGACCCACTGCTTGGAACTGCCAACCTTTAGCCCAGCAAATTCAACAGTTCAATGGTTTAACCTGTTGCACCACTGCAGCCCTGTTGAAGTGCTACCAAACTGCAATAATTTTGTAGTGTAGATGCAGCCTGAATCTCTTTCACTCTGTTTGCTGCACAGCTTGCAAAGTTTGAATCTGCATTATATGATCAGTGTAGATCTATATAATGCAGTCTAACTGCGTTGAACAACATTGTATGGGCCTCCACTGGCCATATAATGTAGATTCAAATGGCATCAAAGGAATCCAATGTCACCAAGGGAATTCAAGTCTCGATCTCATCCAGAAAACCTTCTTCTTAGACCATCTCCTGTTCCTCTTGACAAGAGAAGCTCTATGCACATTGAGTCCAATCCTGGCTGGGGAATTCCTCCCGTTTTTAATTCCAAAGCAAACAATTTAATAAAACTCTATAAAAATATAATTATGTAGAAACAAGAGGGTATTTACTGTTCTTGCCTCCCCACTTTATTAACATAATCAACTTTACTAGCAGCCGTAAAATCCCGATATTACCAGCTTTACTGGGGACATTATTTTTGGTTGTTACATCTCTTTCCCTTTTATTGCAACATTCAGAACAATTCTCCGTATTCCTGAGAAGTACAGAGATAGCTGGGAGTTTTGTCTCTATGGGGACTTTTTTGTCTCCCCCAATGCCCCAAATCATATCCTTGTGCTTTCGCAGACTTAAATCCTTTGTAACCAGTGCTTGCCTTTCAGTCTAAGGACTGTTTGACAGAAGCACGGTTTAACCTCTAGCCGCGTGAACTTTTTAAAACTCCTTTCCCTTGTGTCTTTCACATAAGCTTCACTCTTTAACCCCTGTGTGATAACTTTGGATGCATTCCCTCTTGCTAAGAGAAATAAGGAAAGGAGGAGGAAGTGAAGAGGGAAGAGGAAGGAGGAGAAGAAGTGTTATTGTTAAGTTGTAAGGGCAGATTGTTAACTAAGGGTGCATCTACACTGTGGAATAAATGTAGTTTCATATTGCTTTAACTGCCAGGGCTCAATGTTATGGACTCCTAGGAGTTGTAGTTTTATTTATTTTTTTAATTATTTGCAGTATTTTTATTCTGTCCTTCTCACCCACATGAGGGCTCCCAGTGGTGCAGTGGGTTACACCCTTGTGCCGGCAGGACTGAAGATCAACAGGTTGCAGGTTCGAATCCTGGGAAAGCATGAATGAGCTCCCTCTGTCAGCTCCAGCTCCCCATGCGGGTCATGAGAGAAGCCTCCCACACAGATGGTAAAACATCAAAACACCCAGGCGTCCCCTGGGCAAAGTCCTTGCAGACGGCCAATTCTCTCACACCAGAAGCAACTTGCAGATTGTCAAGTCGCTCCTGACATGGAAAAAAAGCCCAAAGATTACAGAACACATATACAGCAAATATTCATTTCTGTTATACACTGACAAGATAGACAACTGTACATAGATAGAGGTATATAGGCTTTCCCATCTTTTGGCATCTTGGAGACTTATGCTGTATTCCGGCCACAGGAAGGCAATGTCACTCCATTTTCCTTGCTGAAGAGCTTTCTTTGTCAACTTCCCTCTTGATCAAATCACCACATTTTTCTGGCATTTTCTTGAGGGTGCTTTAAATACCTCTCTGATTTAAAGCAGTACCTATTTATCTACTCACATTTGCTTTTGAACTGCTAAGTAGGCAGAAGCTGGGCTAAAGGCCAGGAGCTCATCCTGAACTGTCAACCTTTGGATTGGCAAGATTTACTGCAGCTAGCGGTTAACCTGCTGTGTTAAGTCCAGCCCCAGTTTTACAAGAGTTTTAGCCTGACAAAGAGTACTGGGGCCTCACCAAACTACAAATCCTAGGATTCTATAACATAGATACACAGCAATTACCCTGATATCTGCTGGAAGCCTAAGGATGCATCTACACCAGTGTTTCTCAACCTGGATGTCAGGACCATTGGAGGAGTCATGAGAGGGGGTCAGAGGGGTCACCAAAGACCATCAGAAAACACAGTATTTTCTTCTGGTCATGGGGGTTCTGTGTGGGAAGTTTGGCCCAATTCTATCATGGCAAAGTTCAGAATGATTGTAGGTGAACTATAAATCCCAGCAACTACAACTCCCAAATGTCAAGGTCTATTTTCCCCAAACCCCACCAGTGTTCACATTTGGGCATATTGAGTATTCGTGCCAAGTTTTGTCCTGATCCATCATTGTTTGAGTTCACGGTGCTCTCTGGATGTAGGTGAACTACAACTCCAAAACACAAGGTCAACGCCCACCAAACCATTCCAGTATTTCCTGTTGGTCGTGGGAGTTTTGTGTGCCAAGTTTGGTTCAATTCCATTGTTGGTGGAGTTCAGAATGCTCTTTGTTTGTAGGTGAACTATAAATCCCAGAAACTACAACTCCCAAATGACAAAATCAACCCCCTCCCACCCCACCAGCATTCAAATGAGGGCGTATTGGGTATTTGTGCCAAATTTGGTCCAGTGAAGGAAAATGCATCCTGCATATCAGATATTTACATTACAATTCATAACAATACAAAATTACAGTTTTGAAGTAGTAACAAAAATAATTTTATGGTTGGGGGTCACCACAACATGAGGCACTGTATTAAGGGGTTCCGGCATGAGGAAGGTAGAGAAACACTGATCTACACAGTAGAGTTAACACAGTTTGACACCATTTTGACTGCCATGGCTCAATGCTATGGAATCCTGCGATATTTCAGTTGGTGAGATATATAGCCTAAGCCATCATTCTTCAACTGGGCTCCTTATTATATATGCAGAACCTCACAATGGTGCAAACGGACCTTGTCCTTCCTATAATCCTACCAACTTGGAGGGCTCTTTTCATTTTGTCCTCTTTGGAAAGTTGGATTTTATATCAACATTGACCTTTTCCCAATCCTGAAATGGCACATCAAATGTCAGTCAGAGCATTACGACTTCACAGCCTTGGGTTAATGGTCTGTCATTAAATATACTTATACTATTATTGCTAATCATCATAAGGTCTGCTGTGCTGTTGTGAAATTCACTTAAGTGGGCACACAATAAATTATTGTAGAAAGCAATGGTTCCCATTTTAATAGGGTGTTTCAATACAAAATCAAGGAATGGTCTACAGCAGGCATGGGCAAACTTTGGCCCTCCAGGTGTTTTCGGACTTCAACTCCCACAATTCCTAACAGTCTCAGGCCCCTTCCTTTTCCCCCTCAGCTGCTTAAGTGGCTGAGGGGGGAAAGGAAAGGGCCTGAGGCTGTTAGGAATTTTGGGAGTTGAAGTCCAAAACACCTGGAGGTCCAATGTTTGCCCATGCCTGGGTTATCTCTTGGAGTCAAACCAGGGGACCATGTTTTCACACATCAAAAAGTAATTTCACCATCTGGGGATCATATGGCTGGACACCTTGTTGTTGCCTCTGTCGAAGCGACGTTACCAGTAAGGCTATGCTAAAGAGTTCAGGGGCCTGCCCAAACTACACATCTCAGGATTCCATAGCATTGAGCCATGCCAGTGCAAGTGGGATTATAGTATCATAGATTTAGAAGAGACCTCCAAAGTCCGTCCAGTCCAACCCTCTGCTAGGTAGGAAAAGCACCATTAAAGCACCCCCATCCAGCCTCCGCTTAAAAGCCTCCAAAGGAGGAGCCTTCACTGGACTCCAAGGCAGAGAGTTCCATTGCTGAACAGCTCTTACTGTCTTTCGGGCTGCATAGGTCGTCAACAAACTAGACTATTAATGGTTGGGAGCTCACTCCGGCCCCTGGCTGGCTTTGAACTCATGACCTCTTGGTCAGTAGTAATTTACTGCAGCTGGCTACTAACTAGCTGTGCCACAGCAATCACTCATTTACCAGGTGCTAGCTGGCCGTTGGCGTCTTTTACCCAACTTTCTAACCATAACTTCTCTATTGCCAACCATAACTGTTCAGTTGCTGTTCTCTGCTCAGTCACATACCCACTCCCATATATGGTCAATCATACTTATTCTTCCCTAGTGCCCTCTCAGTTTCAAACTGCATTATCTGGTAGTGTAGATGGGAACTCGGTCTATTTAAATAACTGTTTAGAATGATTGTAAAATATTTACAAAATGCCACACTGAGTTCCTGGGACATGCAGCAGGGTGTAAGTATATTAATGGTTTTTTTTAACCCACTAAGTTTATTGCTTTTTAACTACTTTCTGTTCCGGTCAGGGGAAAAAAACAGCATCGTTCCACTATCCGGGAGGAGGAGGCAATTTCAGTGGCCAGACGCTGACCCGGAGCCTGGTTGAAGCCTTTGGTCACCCTGATGACAACGAGACCGAATGGCGAGAGAACATTGACATTGTCATGAACTGGTTCACCCAAGAGAACTTTGATTTTGTCACACTTTATTATGGGGAACCTGACAACGTTGGGCACAAATATGGTCCAGAGACAGAAGAAAGGAGGAAAATCATCCAGCAAATTGACCGAACCGTCGGCTACCTACTAGGCGCCATTGAAAAGCACAACTTGAAAGACACCCTCAATGTCATCATTACCTCTGATCATGGCATGACCACAGTCCAAAAGAATCCTCAAGTTGAAGAAATCATGTTGGCCAACTATATCAAATTTGCGGACTTGAAGTTTGACATTGTAGACTATGGGGGCTTTGGGATGATTCTCCCCAAACCGGGGAAAGAAGAGGAAATCTACCAGGCCTTGAAAAATGCCCACCCTCACCTGAAGGTCTACAAAAAGGAAGAGTTTCCTGACTATTTCCATTATGCGAAACACGAACGGGTCTTGCCCATCCTGCTTTATGGAGACCTTGGTTACAGTGTCAATGGGGTAAGTGCCACACCGAGATCAAGTCTCTGCACTCGCCTCTTGGTGAGGGTTCTTGAATTCTTAGGTTTTTCAGCAAATAATAATAATAACACTTTATTTGTATTCCACCCTATCTGCGCAAGGAGACCCAGGGCAGATTCCAGCATATACAGACATATACAGACACAAGGCAAACATTCAACGCCTCAAAATATTATTTTTTTCGTGTCAGGAGCGAGTTGAGAAACTGCAAGTCACTTCTGGTATGAGAGAATTGACAGTCTGCAAGGATGTTGCCCAGGGGTTGCTTCTCTCATATCCCTGCATGAGAATCTGGAGCTGACAGATGGGAGCTCACCCCACTCCCTGGGTTCAAACCACTGACCTTATGGTTAACAGACCTGCTGGCACAGGGGTCTGTTACCAGGGACTCCTACCTCAAAACAATGAAACACAGATAC
Organism: Anolis sagrei; assembly: GCF_037176765.1. Lineage (NCBI taxonomy): Eukaryota > Metazoa > Chordata > Lepidosauria > Squamata > Anolidae > Anolis > Anolis sagrei. The sequence continues at coordinate 16,655,330 of NC_090035.1, read as the reverse complement.
ACAGATAAAAGTAAAGGCTTCCGCTTCATCTCCAGATCTGGGGGTTGTGCTCCTCTCCAAAGAACCTACGTTGTCCACAGACATCTCCTAGTTCATGTGACCAGCATGACTGTATGGCGCACTGTTTACCTTCCTGTCAAGGTGGTACCTATTGATCTACTCACATTGGCATGTTTGTGAAGTGCTAGGATGGCAGGAGCTGGGGCTAACAGTGGGAGCTCACCCAGTCCCATGGTTAGCAAGTTCAGCAGCTCAATGGTTTAACCTGCTGCACCTGCTGCGCCCCTGATGGGCTTGTGCACATTAAACATACAGAGGTAGATCAGAAGGCATTTGCTATTGCTTTCCCTTCAAGGCTCAAATTGTGACTTGCCAAAAGTCACCAGTGCTGAGCTGGGATTTGAGCAGCTGCAGTCTTACCACAAACCACTATGACACACTGCCACTTGAAAAATGTCTCTGTCTTTCTTTTTTAACATTCTGGAGAGAATCCCTAGTAAAGTCCAGAGCTTCACCAGACTACAAAGCTCAGTTTTCAGTTGGATGTAACCATGGTAGTTAAAGTGGAATTGTAGTGCTATAATTTTCTTGTGCGAACAAGCCCCAGGAAACTGATCAAAAACAAATCTAAGTTTATTGCAGGAAAGTAGCCACTTTATCCAATTGTGTTTTCTCATTGCAATCTTTCCGTCCCAATGTGCCCCCATGTGGCAAGCCGTCATACAGACTGGAGATATCCAATGTGAAAGCAGAAATCCGCAAAACACAAAATGCAGACTTCCTCTTAGGACAGCACAAGGATCCTATGGAAATACTCCCTCTGCAAAAAACAAAACAAAACATGTAGATGATTCATGTTGCATCCAATTGTATCAGAGTTAGTTTGTGAATAAGATTGTTAAAAATATACTAACCTGGATATTCAGTTTTGTTAATACTGTAGTGATATTGACTGTGAAACCTAGGCAAGCTTTGAGAGCAGGCTGTTTGGATGACTGCCTGCACTTAGGATGCATCTACAGAGTAGAATTAATGCAATTTGATACCACTTTAACTGCTATGGTTCAATTTATGCAATCTTGGAAGTTGTTGTGTGGTAAGACACCAGAATTCTTTTGCAGAGAATGCTGTAGTATAAAGGTAAAAGTTTCCCCTTGACATTAAGTCTAGCTGTGTCCGACTCTGTGGGGTGGTGCTCATTTCCGTTGTCCGTAGAGGCCTCCAAGGTCATGTGGTCTGCATGATTGCATGGAGCACCATTATCATCCCACCAAAGCAATACCTATTGATCTACTCACATTTGCATGTTTTCAAACTGCTAGGTTGGCAGAAGCTGGGGCTAACAGTGGGAGCTCACCCCACTTCCCGGATTTGAACCGCCGACCTTTGAACTGGACAGCAAGTTCAGTGGCTCAGCAGTTTAACCCGCTGCACCACTGGGGGCTCCACAGATATTGCTAAGGAGTTTTTAAAACAACAACTTCTGGGAATCCATAGCACTGAATCATGGCAGTGAAAGTGCATTAATCCTACACTGTAGATGCACCCTAAGAGATCTGTTATCTACAAAGTAGGATAAAGGGCCACTTTTAACAGGGTAGGTAAAACAGCTATCCCAAGAATACGAGGTCCAAATAAAGCTAAGGAACTTTTAAAATGACAACTCCCAGGTTTCCATACTATTGATCCACGGAAGTTGAAATGATGTCAAACTACATTAATTATAAACTCTAGATCAGGGGTCCTCAAACTTTTTAAACAGAGGGCCAGGTCACAGTCCCTCAAACTATTGGAGGGCCTGATTATAATTTGAAAAAAACATGAATGAATTCCTATGAACACCACACATATCCTATTTGTAGTGCAAAATACACTTAAAAACAATACAATCATAAAAATAAAATACAGTTTTAACAAATATAAGCTTATTAGTATTTTAATACGAAGTGTGGGCCTGCTTTTGGCTGATGAGATAGGGTTGTTGTTGTTGTTGTTGTGGTTGTTGTGTGCTTTCAAGTCTTTTCAGACTTAGTTTGACCCTGAGCAAGGGCCGGGTAAATGACCTTGGAGGGCCATATCTGCCCCCTGGGCCTTAGTTTGAGGACCCCTGCTCTAGATGCACCCTAGATAAATTTCTGTATCCTGAAATAGAAGGAATTGCTTGCTGGGCTTTTGTCTTTAGTTGCCAACATAACATGGCTGGCTCAGTGCTTCAATGCATGGAAAAACACTTGGATAGGAGGAAGAGATCACCAAGCAAACAGTGCCTTGTGTCTATCCAGCATCATACTAAATAATAAAAGTAGTATTGTTTCAAACTTACCTTTGTTTCTAAAAACTGCTTTCAGGAATTGTCATGTGCAGATTCTATGTACATCCGTCTTTTTCTTTTTCCTTTTTTGGTGGTTGCACCAAAACGAAGATCTGAGAAGGGCATTAAACAGAATGTGGGGTGGGATTTTTTTAAAGTGCAGATACTACTTGGGGAGTGCAGAGCTGGCTTTGCCGATTTCTGGTGGAGCAACAGTGACATATAGTGGACAGATCAAAACAGAAGGTTCTTGCATTTGGCAGACTGAACTGCAAAGGGAGATAAAGTTTTGTTGTCTAAGAGCTGTATTCTAAATCAGTTCTGCATCCTGCCTGTTTTCACCCAGGGCCCTTCCACACAGCCCTATATCCCAGAATATCAAGGCAGAAAATCCCACAATATCTGTTTTGAACTGGGTTGTCTGTGTCCACACTCAGATAATGTGGGATTTTTCTGCCTTGATATTCTGAGATATTGGGCTGTGTGGAAGGGCCCCCAGTCCCTTTGTTTCCATCCAAAAAAAGGTCAATTTCAAGTCAGGTGAAACTGCTAAAACAGTCTTTGTTGATTTGGACTTGTCCTAATATTACTAACTAGGGTCCCCTGTTAGGACTGCCCCAGGCCCCGAGTATTAAAGGCCAAGGCCTGAGATATAGGTATGTCACAGAAGGTGGCCCTTGGGTTACAAGGGTGATGTCATAGGTCCCATTCCACAGAATAAATTAGGAATCAACCACAGCTGCACAGAACATGCCATTCAAATAGAAAACCACAAGTGAAATTATATATGGGTATATAGATATATATCAGTGGTTCTCACCCTGGGGTCCCCAGATGTTTTTGGCCTTCAACTCCCAGAAATCCTAATAACTGCTAAACTGGCTGGGATTTCTGGGAGTTGTAGGCCAAAAACATCTGGGGACCCCAGGCTGAGAACCACTGATATATATCATTGCATACTTTCAATGCAGTGCTCTTGCTCAGAGATTCCTCCTTTTCATTCTGCTGACTGGGGAAGAGAACTGCAACACCTATTGATATCCATGGTCACATTTGGCAGTAGCCCATTCCATAATTTAATTATGTGTTAATGGACCCTACGGTGGTTCAGTGGGTTAAACCACTTGAGCTGCTAAGCTTGTTGACCGAAGGGTCACTAGTTCGAATTCAGGGAGTGGCATAAGCTTCCCCTGTCAGCCCCAGCTTCTGCCAACCCAGCAGTTCGAAAACATGCAAATGTGAGTAGATCAATAGGTACCGCTCCAGCAGGAAGATAACAGTGCTCCATGCAGTCATGCTAGCCACATGACCTTGGAGGTGTCTACAAACAACGCTGGCTCTTCGGCTTAGAAATGTAGATGAGCACCACACCCCAGTGTCGTACACGACTGGACTTAATGTCAAAGGACAACCTTGACCTTTACCTACTTAATTTTGCACTGAGCTTTATTTATTTATTTATGGCATTTCTACCCCACCTTTCTCACCCCAGAGGGGACTCAAAGTGGCTTTACGTACAGGTAACGATCCAATGCCTTAAAACACAATGTACACTTAAATAAATATTAAAATAGAATTTAAAAGTGCATTAAAAACAGTTGAAACATTTTAAAAAACAATACATTCAGAGTTAAACACGTAATCCACGAGCATTATCCGGGACGTTCCAATGGTTATTACACATTGTTCCAAGTCGATCTATTGCACAAGTTCTCTAAAGACTTGGTCACAAAGACATATTTTCACTCTCCTGCGGATGGTCAGGAGGGAGGGGGTTGATCTAACACCACTGGGGAGGGAGTTCCACAGCCAAGGGGCCACCACTGAGAAGGCCCTGTCTCTTGTCTCTGCCAATCGCACCTGTGAGGGAGGTGGGACTGAGAGCAGGGCCTCCCCAGATGATCTCAAACTCCACAGTGGAGTTTATAGAGGGAGATACGTTTGGACAGATAAAAAAGTAGGCTGTAGATGGAACCTAAGAAAGCCTCTCAGTGCAAGAAACCATGGATACGCCCATTCCTTTTCCTGTCTTCCCCTTTCTTCTTTTCTCTTTCAGAGGTTTATCATCTATGTTTACAAAGGAGACCACGGATTCGACAACCAACACATGGACATGAAGATCTTCTTCAGAGCTTTTGGTCCAGATTTCAAGAAAGGCTACATAGCAGAACCTTTTGATAGCATCCACATCTACTCCTTAATGTGTGAGCTTCTACGAGTTCAACCAGAACCCAGCAACAGCTCTCTGGCATTCACACAAAACATGCTCCAGGTTCCAAGGAACTACCTCATTCCCATCATTGTAAGCAGCGTAATGGGTGGCCTGCTTCTTCTGATCCCCATTGCAATCATAACACACAACTGCATTCAGAAGAAGAAGAGGTAAGACGTTTATCCTTCTTTGTTTGGTTCCTTGAGGGCACATGGGCATGAGCCCATTTCATTGGACGTTGGGATTGCACTATTCTGGCTTCTAGAGGCCAAGGACTTGTCTGAATGGGATATAAAGCCATCACTGAGTGAGAAGTCACTCCTGGATGTCTACATGACATCCAGGGACTTCTAGTCCATAATGCAGAGTAAACCAGGCAAAAGCCTAAGGAAAGTTGGGGGATACTCTGGAGTTTGGGTGAGAAAGATCTAGGAGTCCTCATAGACAAGTTAAACATGAGCCAACAATGTCATGCGGCAGCTTAAATAGCCAATGGGATTTTGGCCTGCATAAATAGAAGTGTTGTGTCTAGATCCAGGGAAGTCATGCTACCCCTTTATTCCGCCTTGGTCTGGACACTGCAACTGAAGGGCGATGTTGACAAGCTGGAATGTGTCCAAAGGAGTGAGCCTAAAAGGATCAAGGGTCTGGAGAACACACCATATGATGAGCAGCTTAAAGAGCTGGGCATGTTTACCCTGCAAAAGAGAAAGCTGAGAGTAGACATGATGAAGGCCTTATATAACTATGTGAGGGGAAGTCATAGGGAGGAGGGAGCAACTTGTTTTCTGCTGCCCTGGAGACTAGGACACGGAACAATGCCTTCAAACTATAGGAAAGGAGATTCTACTAGAACATTAGGAAGAACTTTCTAGCTGTGGGAGCTGTTCAGCAGTGGAACTCTCTGCCCCGGACTGTGGTGGAGCCTCCTTCTTTGGAGGCTTTTAAACAGAGGCTGGATGGCTATCTGTCGGGAGTGCTTGGAATGCCAAGAATTTTCCTGCTTCTTGAGGGGGTAGAACTGAATGGCCCACAAGGTCTCTTCCAACTCTATGATTCTATGCACTCCGGAGCAGATCCCCATGTTGAGCATAGTGTGAACATGATATATGATCAGTATCCATAAGGAACTGACCACCTAGTTGTGCTGGAAGACCTAAAGAGTCTAGATATGTGTCCTCTCAATTAAAAAAATAATAATGTTAATTTGCATTTTTCCACTTTCAGGGAAATCCTTTGCTTCCTAAACCTCTGCAAAAGTAGAGGGCCTGCTGCAGCTTGTAGCATTCTGGTGTCTCTTTTAAATAACTGTTTTGATTACTTTTAAGTAAACAGAAAAATACAGAATCACTTTTTAAAGCTCTAGCTAAAACCATCATAAATTACCTTCAGAGTCTTGGAATAATTGGGGATTTTTTTAAAAGTATATTTCCAAGTTCTGGGTCAGTGAACAGCATTTTGTTCATTTTGCAAATCCAAGTTTCTTCATTTTCTGTGAAAATATCTGCATCTTCACAAATCACAACCTCCCTCCAAAATGTCAATAAAACACCGGAATGCTCATTTCCTGGTCATAATTCAGTTGTGATTCATTCACACATTGATTATTCAAGAAAGAAATATCAATGCAAATGTTATGAAGCTGTTAGGCAAAATGTCCTAGTATAAGCAACATGTATCTGTACAAAACGTTCCCATGGATTCAATCACTCAACAGCTATGAGGGCCAGGATTTAACAAAATTATTTTTTTCTAGAAGATTTCATGCAATTTTCCTTGGCGTTGAATATGATGGAATGGCAAAACCATGTCTTAAATTTGTCACACTGCAAAATGCACAATCCATGCCATGGGAGCACAATAAAAGCCCCAACTTAAGTTCCCCTTTAACAACAACAACAACAACAATACAGTTTACTAATATTCTGCCCTGTTTCCCTGAGAGGACTTAAGAGTAGATTACAACATACACAGATAGGCAAATATTCAATGCCTTTGTATAACAAAGACATACAAATACACAGAACAAAGGTAAAGGCTTCCCCTTTCATCTCCGGCTTTCTGGAAGTGGTGCTCAACTCTGGCCATGGGGAGGTGCCCTTGTTCCATTTCCAAGCTGAGGAGCCTGTTGTCCGTAGACACCTCCTGGTCATCTTGCCGGCATGGCTGCATGGGTACCTTTATTACCTTCCCATCGAAGCGATACCTATGATCTCTTCACTTTTGCATGTTTTCAAACTGCTAGGTTGGCAGGAGCTAAGGCTGACAGTGGGAGCTCACCCCAACCTGCAGCTTTGAACTGCCAACCTTTAGATCAGCAGATTCAACAGTTCAACTGTTTAACCCATTGTGCCACTGTGACCCCTTTTCTCCCCTTTGTGGACCATTTGCCTCCAAGCACTCCGATTACTTGTTGTATTTATTTATGAATATTTGCATAAATATTTCAACTCCAGAATTGTTCACAAAACTAAAAACATTCAAGACTGAGAGCCATCTGAGGTCTGAGTATTCAATTGTAGGTTCTTCCAGCTTTCAGTCTCTATAGAAAAAAATGAAATCCTAATTAAAGATAGAGTAGCAGATGTTTTAATAAGCAAATCATCTATCTTTAGTTTTGGGGTAAAAAAAACCTAGAAACAAATCAAACAATCTGTTAGCAAGCCACATCGAAATGCACTAACAGTGATGAGATGCAGCCGTTCAGAACATGTTTTCAAAGTTTGCACATATGTTTGTTCAGTTTTGTAGCTTTTTCCTTGTTTGTTTCCATTGTTTTGTGGGCTGTGAAATAGGAAAGCAGGCAGGCCTTTCGTAAACAACCTGAGCAGAACGAGTTCTATAAAATCTCCTTTTAAAAAAAAAGTGATTTTCGTTGTTTGTGCTACTTTTGGCCTATATAAATGCAGTTAGCAAAGTGATCTGTTAGAGATATCAGATCACAAAAAGATGGGTCCCTAAGCTTGAGATGGGCTGTATCCATAACCATATAGGCTTGATGGAAGTACTTCAACTACATGGAGACATAGGGTATATCTACACCAGGCTTAAGGGGCTGAGAGGAAAAAGAAGGGGGGCTGAAGCTGTTAGGAATTGTGGGAGCTGGAGTCCAAAACTCCTGGAGGGCCAAATTTTGCCCATGCCTGATCTACACTATATAATGGATGCAGTTATACATCACTGTGGAGTGCTGCAGAATCATGGGAAACGTATATTGATGAAGCACCTACTCTATGACAAAGAATACTAAAAATGTTGCAAAAATACAACTCTCACGCTGGCCACGGAGCCAAGCTGCATTAAGTCTACAATCTAAATGCACCCATAACATTTTGATATGGAAGTCTTGCCACAAGCAAGATTTAAATGCCGTCACCTCCATCTCCCAAATGTAATGTTAAAGTTGAGTTTGAATACAAAATGTGTTGTCGAAGGCTTTCATGGCCAGAATCACTGGGTTGCTGTGAGTTTTACGGGCTGTATGGGCATATTCCAGAAGCATTCTCTCCTCACAGCCTCTGAGGATGCCTGCCATAGATGTGGGTGAAACGTCAGGAGGGAATGCTTCTGGAGTATGGTCATACAGCCTGGAAAACTCACAGCAGCCAATTGAATACAAAATGCTAATTCAATTGTGTTTGATGTTGGAATCCTTCTGTTCCATGCAGACGAAAGAATGAGCCGCCTGAAGAAGTGAAAAACACGGAGCTGCCATCTGTTAGTTTGTGATGCCACATCTCCATGTCCAAAGGAGACAACTTGAACTTGGAAGAAAGTCCTCAAAAGCTTTGGGAGGTTAAGAGTCCTCTGCAGTGGCTGAATGGGATGTCCCTTCAGGCTATTGAGAGAGAGATGGGAGTCCTTTTGTGAATTTTTGAAAGACCGTCCCTTGTACAGCTAACAATTCCAACCAAATCCCAGCTCCTGTGTCACTTTCTAGGAATGCTTGCTAAGGCGACCATCACAATAGATGGATGTGTGGACCACTTTCTAATTTGAGTGTTGGACATTGGGGGGGGGGGGGGTGTTCAAATAAACAGTAAATAGCAAACAATTTTGTCTGCATGTAATGATTGACTCAGTGTTTACAAGGTACAACACAAACTCAACAAAACGTTTTCTGACCCACCTCCCATGGTCTCCTGCTCTGAAGTTGGGAGAACATAAACAGGTTTGGGGTGCTGTGAGTTTTCCACATTCCAAAAGCATTCTCTCCTGACATTTCACCCATATCTATGGCAGGCATCCTCAGAGCTTGTGAGATCTGTTGGAAACTAGGCAAGTGGTGTTTATTAGCTGTGGAATAATGTCCAGAGTGGGAGAAAGATCTCTTGTCTGTGGGAGACAAGTGTGAATGTTGCAATTGGCCACCTTGATTATTTATTTATTTACATCATTTTTATCCCGCCCATAACAGCCTGAAGGCGACTCAGGGTGGCATACAAGTCAGCAACAATTAGATGCCATATGTAAAAATGCATACATTGATAAAAAGCCAAAAAAAAAAGCCATCACAATACATTTAAAAACCATAAAAGCAATAAATAATAAAAATTATAAAAACTATGTCTTCTTGTTCAAATCCTCAACCATTTCATCGTCTTAGCCATTCCTAGTTCATTTTCCGATTTGAGTTTTTCTGGTCATGCTAGGTTTTCACTCTTTTTCGGAAGGTAAGGAGGGAGGGGGCTGATTTAATATCCCTAGGCAGGGGAGTTTCATAGCTGAGGGGCCACCACAGAGAAGGCCTTGTCTCTCATCCCTGCCAGACGTGCTTGTGAAGCAGGGGGATCGAGAGCAGGGCCTCCTCAGAAGACCTCAAGTTCCTGGAAAATTCATAGAGAGAGATGTGTTCAAATAGATAAACTAGGCCGGAACTGTTTAGGGCTTTATAGGCTAAAGCCAGCACTTTGAATTGTGCCCGGTAGCAAATTGGCAGCCAGTGGAGCTGACACAACAGCGGAGTTGTATGCATTGAATGGCCTTTCACCTCCCAACAAAGGATTCCCCCAGGCAGGAAGCAGCCAGGCTTTGAAGCTGCAAGTCCAGAGTTGGATGAAGTACTTTGGCCACATCATGAGAAGAAAGGAGAGCTTAGAGAAGACAATTATGCTGGGGAAAATGGAAGGAAAAAGGAAGAGGGGCCGACCAAGGGCAAAATGGATGGATGGCATCCTTGAAGTGACTGGCTTGACCTTGACGGAGCTGGGGGTGGTGACGGCTGACAGGGAGCTCTGGCATGGGCTAGTCCATGAGGTCACGAAGAGTCTGAAACAACTGAACAACAAAGAGCTAGATCAAATTCATTAGGAAGGTTGAGAAACACTGATATAATGACTAGGTTCTTGTGGGTTTTTTCGGGCTATAGGGCCATGTTCTAGAGGCATTTCTCCTGACGTTTCGCCTGCATCTATGGCAAGCATCCTCAGAGGTAGTGAGGTCTGTTGGAATTAGGACAATGGGTTTATATATCTGTGGAATGGCTGGGGTGGGGCAAAGAGCTCTTCTCTGCTGGAGCTAGGTGTGAATGTTTCAACTGACCACCTTCATTAGCATTTGAAGGCCTGGCTGAGCCTGGGAAAATCTTTTGTTGAGAGGTGTTAAGATGTGCCTAGTTGTTTCCTCTCTGCTGTTTTGCTGTTGTAATTTTAGAGTTTTTTAAATACTGGTAGCCAGATTTTGTTCATTTTCATGGTCTCTTCCTTTCTGTTGAAATTGTCCACATGCTTGTGGATTTCAATGGCTTCTCTGTGTAGTCTGACATGGTGGTTGTTGGTGTGGTCCAGCATTTTTGTGTTCTCAAATAATATGCTGTGTCCAGGCTGGTTCATCAGGTGCTCTGCTATGGCTGACTTCTCTGGTTGAAGTAGGCTGCTGTGTCTTCCATGTTCCTTGATTGGTGTTTGGGCAATGCTGCTGCGTTTGGTGGTCCCTATGTAGACTTGTCCACAGCTGCATGGTATACGGTAGACTCCTGCAGAGGTGAGAGGATCCCTCTTGTCCTTTGTTGAACGTAGCATTTGTTGGATTTTCTTGGTGGGTTTGTAGATTGTTTGTATGTTGTGTTTCCTCATCAGCTTCCCTATGCGGTCAGTGGTTCCCTTGATGTATGGCAGGAACACTTTTCCTCTGGGTGGATCTTCATCTTGACTCTCGTGGCTTGTTCTCGGTTTTGCAGCTCTTCTGATGTCTGAGGTGGAGTATCCTAATTCCAGCAGACCTCACTACCCCTGAGGATGCTTGCCATAGATGCAGGCGAAACGTCAGGAGAAATGCCTCTAGAACATGCCCATATAGCCCGAAAAAACCCACAAGAACCTAGTGATTCCAGCCATGAAAGCCTTCAACAATACACTGATATAATGCATTTTGCAAGGGCATAATATGGCACTGTAGATCCACCCTTAGCCCCATCTGCCCTGCCATTATAATGCAGATTGAACTGCATTATATGGTCAGTAGAGACTCACCTAATGCCTGTTGAACTCCATGGATTTGGATTATCCATGGCTACGGATTTGAACGGTAGAGGGAGCAGGAGCTCAGCTTTCGCTTTGGTGCCAAAACTGCATCCCTTTCTCTATGGTGGAATGATACACCCACATGGTGAAGAGAAGCCCCCTTCCCATTGGCTTGGCTTTTTTGCCCGGGTCAAAGGAAAACCCCAGGGCGCTCTGCACATGCCCCGAAGCCCCTTGGACTGGGTGCCAAAAGGGGCAGGAGCCCTTGCGTTTGGCCACGCCGCTTGGTGGCAACGTAATCGTTGGGCTGGGCAATGCAAGGAGGCGGTGCGAGGCAGGAAGCACCTCGGATGGAGGAGCAGCCCATGGGGCCCGAGCCACACGAGGAAGAGGAAGAGGAAGCTGGGATCGGGAAGCTGGCGCTCCGTTTCCAGCGGGGCTTCCTCGCCGCCCAGCGCCTTCCCCACTTCCCTTGGGCAGTGAGTGCGCCACAGCCATGCGCTTTTACGCACAGAGGGGGAGTGGGATGGGGACACTGGGGAGGGCGTGGCTTGGGGGCTTGGGGGCGTGGCTTGGGAAAAGGCATGACTGGGGAGGGGGGGGGGTCTTAGGGTTTGTCCTCATCATCCCTTTCCAGCTACAGAAGCCAGTCAAGCCTCCCAATCCTGTCCTAGGCGCATTTCCCAAAAGAGTGCCAATCTTGTGTTGTCCAGTGTCCAAGGTTTTCATGGCCGGAATTGCTGTGAGTTTTCAGTGCCCTATGATCATGTTCCAAACAAAGAATGCCCCCAGGCAACAACAGCCAGGCTTTGCAGATGCCAGGCTACTCAATGCTAATCAGACTTGCTAATTGCAAGATTCACACTTGCTTCAAACAGACAAGAGTTCAATGTATTGTCGAAGGCTTTCACAGCCGGCATCACTGGGTCGTTGTAGGTTTTTCGGGCTATATGGCCATGCTCTAGAAGCATTCTCTCTTGACGTTTCGCCTGCATCTATGGCAGGCATCCTCAGAGGTTTTGAGGTCACAACATCAGGAGAGAATGCTGCGGGAACATGGCCATATAGCCCGAAAAACCTACAACGACCCAAACAAGAGTTCTTTCTCCCACGCTGGACATTATTCCACAGATAGATACACACACACTCACACACCCCACTTACCTCATTTCCAACAGACCTCTGAACTATGGATGCCAGCCACAGGTGCAGGTGAAACGTCAGGAGAGAATGCTGTGGGAACATGGCCATATTCCAAAAAACCTACAACGACCCCAACAAGAGTTCTTTCTCCCACCCTGGACATTATTCCACAGATACACACACGCACCCCACTTACCTCATTTCCAACAGACCTCTGATAAACCTCTAAAGATGTGGAGACCAAAATCCACTGATTGTGGTAATGTGAAAATAATTAGATTAACTCAATGAATATATTACAAATACACATACATAAAAAAAACCAGGACTGCCACATTCACATTAAGTAGAAACAACTGGTTCTTCTCTTGAAGTATAAAACTGGTCTCCACAGTTTTAGGGGAACCCATTTTTATTTTTGGTAAACCTCTAAAGATGCCAGCCACAGATGCAGGTGAAACATCAGGAGAGAATGCTGCAGGGACATGGCCATACAGCCCGAAATACTCACAACAATCCAGGACCAATCTTCCAAGGATGTATACTAGACCTCCTCTTTTCTAGCTATCCAAAATGTGACAGCTTCAATGTAGTGATATCGCAGGCATGGGCAAACTTTGGCCCTCCAGATGTTTTGGACTCCAACTCCCAGGAAAAGTTCTGGGTTGTGGTAATTGAAGTCCAAAACATCTGGAGGGCCAAAGTTTGTTCATACCTGGCATAACCACATATGTGTTCTTAGCGGTTGCAGGGAACTTACTGTACCTAACAAACACATGGAAATGTTTCCTGCTGCCAGTTTAGCATCTATGAGCCAGTTCAAAACAGTTGTGCATTTTTTGCATGCAAATTGGTTCCAGCTCCTCTGCCCTGGTTCAAGCCCAGGTTCATTGCGCCCATGGGTAGACGGCCTAATGATGGATTAAGGATAGTGTTTCCATATTAAGCCTTTACTCCAGAAAAAGGGATTATCTGGTGTATCTTGCAGACAGTGTTAGCTCTGGGAGAGGTGCCAGGAAAGGTCGTGGACGATTTGCCCTCAGAGATGACTGGGATATTAAAAAGTTCTGGGTTGCAGTATATCAGAATTGGTAAAATATAGAGGCTATCCCAGGCATGGGCCAACTTGGGCCCTTCAGGTGTTTTGGACTCCAACTTCCACCATTCCTAACAGCCTCAGGCCCCCCTTTTTTCCCCCTCAGCCACTTAAGTGGCTGAGGGGGGAAATGAAAGGGCCTGAGGCTGTTAGGAATGGTGGGAGTTGAAATCCAAAACACTTAAAGAGCCCAAGTTGGCCCATGCCTGGGCTTTCTCTTGAAGGCAAGCCATGGCCCTTTGTGACACAAGGGTGCCCAATTTCATGGAGTCTAATTAAAGTCCCATTCCAGTGGGGCTGAAAATCCACTCCAGGAATTGGATTCCCTTAAAGCAACTATCTGGGTGCTGAAATTGTTTGAAGAGTATTGTTCAGATCATTGTGTGTCTTGTCTTCTAGGATCTGGAAAAGACGCTGAAGACTTCAAAGGATTCCTCGTCGCTGCTGACTATATTGCAGGAGGCAAGTTATTTCTTGCATTATTTCATTCTCAGTCTGCAACAATCCACAAAAAATATTTGGAGGGGATTAAGATTTTTGACCGAAGTATCTCATTGCATAAGAAAGCCCAATTTGCCAGTGAAATTTGCACATTTTAGTCCTGTCGTGCACGCTGGTAGTGGCTGATGGGACCAATGAAATCTAGAGGACCACATGGTCCTCTCTCAGGCCTAGAGCTTAATTGGATTTGATGTTCTCCTTGGCGATCTCATTCTGCAATATTAATTTCTTGTCCCAACGTCTTTAATAATTTCAGACTGTTCTTCACCCTCTCTGCTTGAAGTACCCTCCGTCGGTCAAGTACAGAAGATGCTTCTTATCAGAGCTCATTAAAAAGGTAGGATTGTGCTTAGCTCTGCCCTTTGTAGTCCAACCATCTCCAGAATAGACTACTGCAATGTGTTCTTCTAGGGCTCTCCCTTGAAAACAATACAGGATCTACCCTTCATTCAGAATGCAGTTACTTGATCACAGAATAGCTCCACCCCATGAAATCCCAAGTTTTGTAGTTTTGAGAGGTACTTAGAAAAATTCAATTGTGCTCTTATGCGCTATTTCAAGGCAGTAGACTAGAATTCTTCAGCCGTGGATTCTTAGCAATTTGCTGGACAACAACCCCTCAGATTCCATTGCAATAATACTTTTATTTATTTATTTATTTACTTATTTGACCAGTCATATGACCATTTCAAAATACAACATGAATAAAAGACACTTATAAAAGACAAGGCAAAAAGGAGAGGACAGCAGCTGACCTTCTATTGACAGTCAGAATCTTATTTTCCTGGTTCTTCTTTCAAGAAATGTGCTCTTTTCTTGATAGCTTTCAGAATAAAAAGGCTTACTCTGATTATAGTGGATCTTTCCTGTCCTTGCAATTACAATTCCATTACAATTAAAGTGACATAAAATTGTTGTAATTGTACAGCATGGATTTATTTGTTTATTTATTTAACCTTTCAGAAGCAAATTGAGAATACAGTTATAATGTATTTACAAACCGCAAACAAAGTTAAAAACTTGACATTATACTAAATTTCCTTTGACCAGAAGCTGGCCACTTGGAGTGCCTCTGGTGTCGTTGTAAGGAGGTCCTCCCTTGTGCATGTGGCAGGGCTCAGGCTTCATTGTAGTCAGTGGTCTATGATTTGCTCTTCTCCACACTCGCATGTCATGGACTCCACTTTGTAGCCCCATTTCTTAAGATTGGCTCTGTATCTCATGGTGTCAGAGCAAAGTCTGTTCATTATCTTCCAAGTCGCCTAGTTTTCCGTGTTCCCAGGAAGGAGTCTTTCATCTGGTATCAGCCACTGATTGAGGTTCTGGGTTTCAGCCTGCCACTTTTGGACTCCCACTTGCTGAGGCGTTCCTGCGAGTATATATGTAGATATTAGGAAGCTATTTCTTGATTTAAGGCATTGGCTTGATCGCTGAAATCTGAACAGAGGATGGGCTGGTGATGTCAATGCCTTGGTCCTTTCATTACTGGCTGCTACTTCCCGATGGATGTCAGGTGGTGCAATACTGGCTAAACAGTATAATTTTTCCAGTGATGTTGGGCATAAACACCCTGTGATAATGAGACATGTCTCATAAGATCCAATACATGGTAAGATGTATTGTACACTGGGCATTCATGTTCTGCAGCAGAGTAGCAAAACACAAGGGCAGATGTCTTCACTGTGTCTGGCTGTGATCCCCAGGTTGTGTCAGTCAGCTTTTGTATGATATTATTTCTAGCACCCATTTTTTGCTTGATAGTCAAGCAGTGCTTTTTGTAAATCAGAGCATGGTCCAGAGTAACTCCCGCAATTATCATCATCATCATCATCATCATCATCATCATCATTTATATCTCCCCGAAGGGACTCAGGATGGATTCCAATCACAAAAAGGCAAACATTCAATGCCTGACCATAACAACTAATAGACACGTAATAACAAAAATTAAAGTCCACAGCATATAAAAACAAATTATAACTTAGCAAATTAGAATAAAAATGCTCCAGTGGGACTCCTTCCCAGGTAATCCTCAGAGCTCGAGATGCTTGTCTGTTCTTAAGATGAAAAGTACACATCTGTGTTTTAGATGGATTAGGAATCAGCTGATTTTCAATGTAATAGGCAGTAAGAGCACCTAAAGCTTCAGAGAACTTCGGTTCAACCATTTCAAAGCTCCCTGCTTGAGCAGTGATGGCACAATCGTCAGCATAGTCAGCATACAGTGTGGATACATAGGCCACAAATTAACTCTGCCTCTTTTCCTTAGCATGAAGCTACAGGGGCTGAACCACTGGATCAAATCTACGAATCCCTTGGTGATGTCTTAAATGCCGAAGAAACTGCCCAGTTCTATAAAAGCTACTTACTGGTAAGGCCTTCTATATAATTTTTAATCTAGTGGGGACACATCCTCTATGTGTCTTTTCATACCATTTTCTTCTGCCATCCACAAAATCATAATAAAGATGCAAGTATAGATGTTGGGAGACGTCTGTATCTTGCACTGTTACGTCTGCACTGCTACACTTCTTAATGCAGGCCCCCTACCCTCCTCCAAAGAAAAAAAACTACTCGAGTTTCATTCCCCCAAAATAACTATTTCCAAATTGAAGGATTCCATAAAGAATCACAGTTATTTTTCTTTTACTGGATACTCTGTGAAATGTCTGGATTTACTTGGGACATCCTAACATGTAACCTCCTTACAGCACATCCAGCTAAAGGAAAATATCAGCAATCATCCTGCCAATCTTTCATGGGGAAGTTGACAAAGGACTGTAGAGATTTCTCAAAGAATGTTTGAATCAAATCTGTGACTAATTAAACCCACAAACATTGCTTCTGAAAATGTGGAGACTGGATAGCCATCTGTTGGGGGTATTTTGGTGGTCATTCAGGATGGTTGCAGGTTGGACCTTAATCTGCCCATGTTTCTTGTAGCCCTCAGGAGAAGCCATTACACTGGGTGAGAGCGTGGCCATTATTTCTCAGGGAACCACCGGCCTCGTGACGTGGGATGCTGGCCTTTACCTGGCGGAGTGGGCACTGGAGAATCCTGCCGTTTTCACTAACAGGTGCATGCTGCATTCTGCCCAAAACTTGGAAATACAGGATCAATGGGCAAGCCAATCTCATGCATTTGTTCATGTTCTTTCTCTTTCCTTTTTATTATTTTTTATTTTAACTTATTTTTAGGAGTATTTTGGAGCTAGGAAGTGGGATAGGACTGACGGGGCTCGCCATTTGCAAAGCTTGCCACCCAAGCAAGTACACGTTTAGCGATCACCACCCCTGTGTTCTTCAGCAGCTTTTGGAAAATATCAATTTGAATGGTTTTGCCCCAGATGTTTGTGGCTGCAGTCCGGCAAAATGGGATACTCAAAAGGCAGAGCTGGCAGGATTCAAGGGACCCAAAGTCTCTGTAACAGAACTTGACTGGAGCCTGGTTACGAAAGAAGAGCTTGCGGGGCTGTCGTCCGATGTCGTCATTGCCGCTGGTAATAATAATAATAATAATAATAATAATAATAATAATAATAATAACAACAACAACAACAACACTTTATTTATATTCCGCCCTTCTCAACCCGAAGGAGACTCAGGGCGGATCACAGCACACATACACGGCAAACATTCAATGCCGCTTTTGTATAGACAATACACAGAAAGACAGAACTTAGTGTCCAGTTGAGTTTGTGTGTGTGTGTATGCGCGCGCGCCAAGGAAGGTGAGTCCAGCCACAGGGAGTGCTGTTGCTCCATTCTCTATGACGGAGCCTTCAGGACTTCCTCCTTCTTTTTTGGTCACTCAGCATTTTCTGATCTTTTTTTCTTTATGGCATCATAAAGCACATCCCTTGCTTTTAGCGGTACCTAATTTCTCTAATTACAGCTGAAGCTGCTTTCTAACTGCTTAGGTAAACAGTGAGCAGGGCTGACAGTCGACTGCTCATGCCAACCCGGGGCTTTGAACTTGCAAACTTCAGTTGACAGATCTTCTAGTTGCTGGTGATTTATCAGCGGTGCTAAACCTCCAGCCCCCTTTGGTGGTAAAATGCTTCTTACATTTCACAGTTGAAAACAGGAGCATCTCTGGCCAGACAATGTCAAATGCTTGATCAGAAATACTAAAATGTGTTAATGAAGTAGTAAGCACAAGTTGGGGAATGGTTGTGAGAGTCACATGCATTCACCCATGTCTGTAAACATGACCCCATAGCATAAAGTCAGCTTACAACATTGTAGCTTTTGGGGGGAAATGGCAATCATAATATTTTTGAAAAGGAAAAATAATGTTATATCCTTTTGGCAAATGTGAACATCTGGAGACCACCTTTTGAAAACAACTACTCATGAAAAAAACATGACCTTGTTAGAAGCCAACCCTTTGAACAAGAGATATTCACAAGCATTCATGTAATGGCACACAGGTAACTCAGCTGTCAAACTGATAAACCATGTCTTTGAACTGCCAGAGACAGAGGCATGCCACTGCACAAAAAATATATACTTGGCTAGCAGTTTTGAAAATATTTATTTGAAGTTGAAATTGCAGTGGCAGTTGCCCAAAACATATACTCTCCCTTGAAAATATGTATTTAATCATTTTATATGGTTTTTATAATATTAGGTTGAATGTTTTTAACTGTACTTTTATGAATGCATGGCATCAAATTCTGCTAATTCTGTAAGCCGCCTTGAGTCGCCATAAGGCTGAGAAACGCGGGCTACAAATGCCATAAATAAATAAATAAATAAATAAATAAACATCTTAGTTTAAAATATGCCCTCAGAGTTTTAAAAAAACCAAAATCTTCCTTGAAAAATTACATATCTTGTTTGCTTCTAAACATCCTGTATTAATTCAGCATACAGGCACGTCTCTTATCAATGTTCAGTTACAGATAGGATGTAGTCTCTGTTTTAAGAACAAAGGGTATCTTTCTTAATCAGTAGTCCATAGTCCAAAGTTTTTAAGTATACATCTTATGAAAGTCCAAACTGTATAATTATACTTACTCATTCTCAAAGCAAACATACAGTAAACTGTTCTTGCGTAAGTCCAAATGACATCTGCTTCCATTGCAGTCCAAAAACATACTTATTCCACTGAAGTCCAAAACATATCTGTTAACAAAATGTAATCTTGAGTCTGAACATGCTCAGTACAATCACATCTCTGTAGCCCCTCCCTCACCAAAGAGGTCAATCAAACTGGCAAATCAACATATACATACAGTACAGGGTAGCAAATATATACATTAACAAACAAATAGTGAAAGCTTGGAAGGTTGCTATTTCCAACAGTAGCTGTTGGATAGGTTAGCAACTTATGTCTCAAATTGTTTTGGGCTTTGCTTCTTATTGTTGCATGCTTTCATGTCGTTTCTAACTTAAAGCAACCCTAAAATGAGTCGTGGGTTTTCTGGGGCTGAAAGAGTATGACTCACCCAATGTTACCCAATGGGTTTCCATATCAAAAAGGAGAATTAAAGCATTCCCTCCCTCAAGTCCAGTGCTCAGACCACTGCACATGCTCTCTTCCCAAAAGTAAAGGGTTTTCCTTGGGATGTTGCAGCCTTTAAAGAATCACAACTGGAAGCATATATCTTACCTTTGCTTTGCACGTGCATTTTGTATGTCTGTTGCCAGTACAAGCAATAATAGCAGTTGAGGTCTACCTGTCAGGATCGCTGCATCAGCCTGGGACTGGCTGCTTTGGTTCTCTGCCATAAAGAAGGGAAGAGGGGGGAGGGAGGCTGGATACAGTTGGGAAAGGTAGTGTGGATAAGACATCTGTTTTGAGAGGAAATTGAAACTGCAGTTAACAGACTGTGGGCACAGTGTTTGGCCACTAGGGGGCGGATGGGAGTTGGGGCTGGTATGTAGAAGAGGTTTGAGCAGGGAAACTTTAGAACTGTCTTTTTAGAATTGTGAAAAGAAGGACTAAATCACTTATCTCCAGTGTTTTATTGTTGTGAACTTGATTTTAACTCCAAGATCTTCCAGAGTCTGACATTACGAAAGTTGCCCAGGGTTCCTTGTCTTTTTAATTCTGTTATTTCTCCAATTCTTCCCTCTTGAACATCCCAAATAGATGTGGTCTATGATCCAGAGCTCATGCACGCCCTTATCAGAGTTCTGCAGAAACTTCCCAGTGGTCCTGATGGCAAAAAGGCCCCAGAAGTCTACATCGCTTTTACAATCCGAAATCCAGATACTTACCATTGCTTCCAAACCGAACTCGGTAAGTGGCATTGCAAGTCAGTTCAATATTGTTTCATTGTTCTGTGGCCATCATCAAGAATTGAGCTTTAAAGCCATTGCCCACCCCCCATTACAAATCTGCCCCCTCCCATGGTATTTTCCTAAAGTCCTATGACTAAAGCATCTATTGTACCATTGAGAAGTTGGGATAAATAGCATTGTGGAAATATTCCCTGAATATAACAATTTTCTTTCCTCCCTCTCCTTGCAGATAAAGTTGGAATCAGATGGCAAGCTGTTCCTTGCTCACAGAAGAACATTTTCCCTTATGACCCTCATGCCAAGATAACTCTCTTGAGGTTATTTATTTGAAATTCATGTTTCACTCTGAATCATTTCAGCAAGATAAGCAGCTGCTGTAATTCATATCTGTTATCATTACAATATGTATTCCATCAGCATTGTGTACATCTGTTGAAACTAAAGGGAACAACTTTACAACATTGTTAACTCATGCTGCCTCCTCCATTGCAAAACAGCCTGAAAAGGAAGAATGATCCATGGCAGGGGTTTCCTTGGCATGACAACCTGCAGGAGGAGATCCCTGTGGTAGGAAGGACAACGGCTGGTGGTTGGACAGTTTAAAGAGCGAATCTGTTGCAGAGACACCCCTTGGGAGGGCACAGTCTAGGAGGAAATGCTGACATGGATATGCTGATGTGTCCCGGATTAACTTAAGTGTCCAATTCAGTGTGAAACAAAAGGGTGCAAGACCCAAAAGACAAAGGTGAATATGCCAAACAATCAAGGGCTTGGCTGCCTGTATAGAGAATTAATGAATTCATATTTGCTGAGCCTCCTCTTTCCACAGGAGTGGCACACTCTCAGCCTCCAGTTGAATGAACAGACATCCTGTGTTTATCCTGGTGACAAAGAGGATATCTATCTGCACATACACACACACACACAAAAGTTTTGATATTTATTTGGCTTGGGAAACAGCTGGAAGAGTCCTTGCTGTGATTTCCCTTCCCAAGGGATTGTACAAACTGAGGGCATGGGAAGGCAGCTGCCCTCTATATACATTTTGATACATTCACTTGATACAGTTTAAACATGTTATACTTTTAGGAATTGACACAGTACATAAAAGATACAAGTTACACAAAAATCATTGTTGATACATTTTATTAAAAGGTTGGATATGATAAGAGTGTTTAGGGTACATCTGCTAGGTCAATTTTGGAACATCTAGTCGTCTGGACACTTCACAATTTTGGAGCCGTGGAAAATGTTTTTAAAATAAAGGAAAAATCATATATATTGTGTAGAGTCGTTTAATGATCTATACATCTTTGTGTGTGAGGTGCCATAGCTTGACAACAATGGCACATAACCACCACAGTCTCAACAGGTGTTTCAATTTGAAGTAAAGTCAGTGTCAGTATGCTGCAGTGTGGAGTCAGACTGTATTGAAACAATGTTCAGTAATGTATTAGATGGAAGAGAGTGTTAGTCTGCATGCAACAGAGAAAAAACTGAAACAATGCTTTAGAGAACTTACTGTTTAAACTCTCAACCAATAAGAAATGTACTTGTATGCTAAATACATGAAGTTTGGAAGTAAATCAACTATGTTACTTTTAATGAAGATTACCTATTTTTGGTCTCGTGAGGGCATTATTTAAAAGCAATATATTTTATGGGAGAGTAGATATATTTTGGCAACTGAAATAATACTTTTAATGATCTACTATTGGTATGTCTTTGTGCCTAACAGTTCAGAAAGATAACTAGGTATATCAGTCTAACAACGGAGAAGCCTAATTTGCCTTACATGAATGCTAGTAGATATTTATCACTAGGAAGAAGATTCACTCAAATGAATCATAGAATCAAAGAGTTGGAAGAGACCTCATGGGCCATCCAGTCCAACCCCATTCTGCCAAGAAGCAGGAATATTGCATTCAAATCACCCCTGACAGATGGCTATCCAGCCTCTGTTTAAAAGCTTCCAAAGAAGGAGCCTCCACCACACTCCGGGGCAGAGAGTTCCACTACTGAATGGCTCTCACAGTCAGGAAGTTCTTCCTCATGTTCAGATGGAATCTCCTTTCTTGTAGTTTGAAGCCATTGTTCCGCGTCCTAGTCTCCAGGGAAGCAGAAAAAAAGCTTGCTCCCTTCTCCCTGTGGCTTCCTCTCACATATTTATACATGGCTATCACATTCAGCCTTCTCTTCTTCAGGCTAAACATGCCCAGCTCCTTAAGCCACTCCTCATAGGGCTTGTTCTCCAGACCCTTGATCATTTTAGTTGCCCAGAACTGGACACAATATTCCAGGTGTGGTCTAACCAAAGCGGAATAGAGGGGTAGCATTACTTCCCTGGACCTAGACACTATGCTCCTATTGATGCAGGCCAAAATCCCATTGGCTTTTTTTGCCGCCACGTCACATTGTTGGCTCATGTTTAACTTGTTGTCCATGAGGACTCCCAAGATCATTTTCACACGTACTGCTCTCGAGCCAGGCATTGAAGTCCCATAGCCTCCCATCAGGGCCATATCCAGAAAAAAAGAGTTAAATGTTCACTCTTTTCATAAAGATCATACTTTACAAAAGGGTTGTGGTGATTCCAAATAGTGTGAATGCCAATTAATCCCCAAAAGGATCATGCTTCCAAAAGGCTATGGAGATGTCTGGTTTCCCAAAAGGTTAGGGTCTCTAAAAGGTCATGCCATTCCAAAATGTATGACTGGAGGGAACTGGGTGGCTTTGCTGGTCTCTTCGGACTCTGTGTTTCTATGATTCTGGGTTGAACCAGGCACAACCCCATTTTAAGGGAAGCTGTATCGTTTAGTTTGGGGATCCATGGAAACAAGGGGCTGCCTCTTGCCCTTAGGAATCCATTCTGCAGTCCTAATGAAAGGAGTCCCAAGGTGGCATGCTGATTCGGACACAGGGAAGAATGAGTGTCTTGCCTTGCCTTGCCTTGCCTGGCATTATGAGATCAAAGTCCTGGCAGTTCCAGAGGACTCTTGCTGGGTGTTCTTGCCTGCCTTTTGTGCAAACAAGGCAAGATGGAGTACCAGGTTGTCCCTTCTCTTTTCCCTTTGGGGACAAAGGAGGCCTGTGTGAAGCCCAAAGGGGAATGAAAGCTACCTTGGCACAGAGGGGTAAAAGTGTCCTGTGCCATCAAGAGAAAACAGACTTTTCTGTCCTTTCTCCCCCAAGCCATTCTCCCTAGCAGAGAAGTCTCATAGTCTCCCATCAGGCCCATATCCAGGAAAAAAATCTGGGAGGAGTTGAAACTTTTTCCCCCTGAGATGACTTTTCAGGTCTGTGTCTCCTGATGTGTCATCTCAACAAGACCTAGAAATTACCATAATTGTGCAAAGGTTCTTCTTAAGTAATAGGTCCTGAATCAGTGTGTTGTTGAAGACTTTCATGGCTGGAATCACTGAGTTTCAGTAAGTTTTTCAGGCTATATGGCTATGTTCCAGAAGCATTCTCTCCTGACATTTCGCCCACATCTGTGGCAGGCATCCTCAGGCGTTGTGAGGTCTGTTGGAAACTAGGAAAATTGGGTTTATAGATCTGTGGAATATCCTAGCTGGGAGAAATAATTCTTGTCTGTTTGAAGTAGGTGTGAATGTTTCAACTGACCACTTTGATTAGCCAGACCTTTAAACTGCTAGGCCATTAAATGCTAATCAAGGTGGCCAAATGAAATGTTCACACCTAACTCCAACAGACAAGAGTTCTTTCTCCCACCCTGGACAGTCTACAAATATATAAACCCTATTTTCCTAGTTTCCAACAGACCTCACAACTTCTCAGGATGTCTGTCATAGATGTGGGCAAAACATCAGGAGAGAATGCTTCTAGAACAGAGCCATACAGCCTGAAAAACTTACAGCGACCTCCTGAATCATTGTTCCCTTTTTAAGTCAGGTTTTTTTTCTGGCCACAAAGGACAATAGTTTCCAAAATTGGCAAAGTTTCTTTCTGTTTTCTTCTGCTTTATTTTTATGTCCCTTATCATGATGATAGGTTACATCTAAACATTTTCCACTGTGATGTCCATTGAAGACGTATTTTGCATTTTCCCATTGCACAAATGATTTAGCAAGCAATGCTCCAACATGCTGATGTGCACCTTAACCCCGAACTTCTCCAAACACCACACCGTACTTACTGAGCGCACCTTGTACATGAAATGAGTAGGCTAACTAAGGAAATCTGCTGAACCATTTGGGATGAAATCTTAGTTGCCTCTTCTTAGTTAATATCCCTTAGGTGGTATAAAGTTTAGCAAGATTCAATTTGACAAGACGCCATAATAATGTATATCAGTTTTAAATGCTTATTTATGTTTATGTTTTAGTCATTGCTTATTATGTTCTGGAGTTCCTGGTGGCACACCGGATTAAAGTGCAGAGCTGCTGAACTTGCTGACTGCAAAGTTGGTGGTTCGAATTCAGGGAGTGGGGTGAGCTCCCGCTGTTAGCCCCAGCTTTAGCCAACCTAGCAGGTTGAAAACTTTGAAAAATGTGATTAGATCAATAGGTACTACTCCAGTGGGAAGGTAATGGCACTCCATACAGCCATGCCGGCCACATGACCTTGGAGGTGTCTACGGACAACACCAGCTCTTTGGCTTAGAAATAGAGATGAGTACCACCCCCAGAGTTGGACACAACTAGACTTAATGTCAAGGGGAAACATTTACCTTTACCTTTATTATGTTCTATATTTGTGGTCTGATTCTGCTCATTTTGTATTGTATTTTTAGCATGCTAGAAGCCACTTTGGGTCTCTCTGTGAGAGAAAAGCAGGATATAAATAACAATTTAGTATTATTAATATTATATTATTATCCACAGGAAACACTTAAGCGGCTGAAGGGGGAAATGAAAGGGCCCAAGGCTGGTTAGGAATTGTGGGAGTTGGAGTCCAAAACATCTGGAGGGCCCAACTTTGCCCATGCCTGTCTTAGGCTTTACCTCACAGTTGTGGACAGGCCAACTTGGTCACTTCCAGTATGTCAGCTATTGCTGCCATTGCAATGTAAATTGGTAGAAAGGAAGGTAATGATAGTGTGAATCATTGCAATTTGGTTGTAATTGTGCTTTCAGTTCTGGAGGGTCTCTAAAATTTGCTTCTCATAGAGCCCCCAATGGTGCAGTGGGTTAAACCACTGAGCTGCTGAACTTGTGGATTGAAAGGTTGGCAGTTCAAATCCGGGGAGCAGGGTGAACTCCCGCTGTTAGTCCCAACTTAGCAGTTCGAAAACATGCAAATGTGAGTAGATCAATAGGTATAATCTGCTGAAGCATTTGAGTGCCAGAAATGTATTCATTGCTTAGTTGTTTGTAGGATGCATCAATAAAAGTCTAGTGAACAGATCAGGAGTTCCCAGTGGCACCACGGGTTAAACCGCTGAGCTGCTGAAATTGCTGACCGAAAGGTTGGCAGTTCGAATCTGGGGAGCAGGGTGAACTCCCACTGTTAGTCCCAACTTCTGCCAACCTAGCAGTTCAAATGAATGCAAATGTGAGTAGATCAATAGGTACCGCTCTGGCGGGAAGGGAACGGCGCTCCATGTAGTCATGCCAGTCACATGACCTTGGATGTGTCTATGGACAACGCTAGCTCTTTGGCTTAGAAATGGAGATGAGTACCAACCCCAGAGTCGGACATGACTGGACTTAATGTCAGGGGACAATCTTTACCTTACCTTTACCTTTAGACTTGACAGGAGGATTTGGTTAACCAGTTATGAGTAAACCAGGATTATTCTTGACCTGAATATTTTGTTGTGGTTTGAACCCCTAAACTGCCCCCTTGGCTACAGGCTTGTCTTCCATGCAGCTTTTGCCCTTCACCTGAAATGACCCCTGGCCATGAACGAAGGGAGGAGCTAAAGGCACCAAGGGGGGGGGGGGGCAGAAAGCACTTTGCAATAGCTTTTGGGGGAGTCCATTGGCCACTCTCTGGCATCTCCCCCTCCCAGCCACCTTTTGCATTTGTCTTCAGGCGCCTGAACTGGAAGAGGTCCAAAGGGGCGGCAGCTGGCAACTTTCCTCTAACTCAGGCGGGAGGGCATTGGATCCTCTCTCTCCCTTTCCTGGTTTTTCTGACGCTCCTTGGGATACTTGCCCCTGAAGCCAAGAAAGACAAGAGATCCCGCCTCGACTGCTGAAAAGAGACTCCAATTTAGATATTAGAAAGAACTTCCTGACGGTAAGACCCTGTCATATGCTGCCTCGAGGTTTGGTGGAGGTTTGGAAGGAGAGTCTGGATGGTCATCTGTCGGGCGGGGGGGGGGGGGGGGGGGCTTGGATTGTGCCATCTTGCCTGGCAGAATTGGACTGGGTGGCCTTTGGGGTCTCTTCCAGCTCCCTGATTGGATAGCTGGATCTCCACTATACATGCAGTTTGAGAATGCAGATTGAACTGGAGTATCTGAGTCTACACCAAACTTGGGCCCTCCGGGGGTTTTGGACTTCAACTCCCACAATCCCTAACAGCCGGTAGGCTGTTAGGAATTGTGGGCGTTGAAGTCCAAAACCCCCGGAGGGCCCAAGTTTGCCAATGCCTGGTCTACACACTGTTATATAATCCAACTCAGTGCAGCTAATCAGTAGTCTAAAACTGTATTTATATAGCAGTGGAGATTCAGCCTATGACTCTAAGCTGTAGGATCAACAGGAGACCAAAAACATGCAGGTCAGTGTCAAGTTGTGGCCCTTTCCAGTTATTGGGGAACTATATATCCCCTTTCCAACCCCAAAGTGGGAGCCAGAGGACTAGCAGCAGTAGCAGAGTCAATTCTGTTCTCTGTGCTGGAAATGTCAGCCCAAGCAAATGTTTACTGTACTCATAATGCTGTTTCCTGCACAGGAAATGGCTAGTTATTAGTTAAGGTGCCTCTGTACACTGGAGAGAGAAAGCAGTTTGACACTTTAGCTGCCAACACTCAACTATAGGGCTGGAGTTTGTTTGAGGCAGTAGCACTTTTGGGCATAGAAGGCTAAAAATCCTTAGGAAGGGAGCATTATTAAGTCATGCCAGTTAAGTCCAGGGAGGTCATCCAGGGAAGTTATGCTACCCCTCTATTCTGCCTTGGTCAGACCACATCTGGGATCATACTGTGTCCAGTTTTGGGCACCGCAATTGAAGGGAGATGTTGACTCTAAGCAGAGGAGGGTGACTAAAAATGATCAAGGGTCTGGAGAACAAGCCCTATGAGGAGCGGCTTAACGAACTGTTTAGCCTGCAGAAGAGAAGGCTGAGAGGAGACATGATGAAAGCCATGTATCAAGATGTCAGAGGAAGTCATAGGGAGGAAGGAGCAACCTTGTTTTCTCCTGCCCTGGAGACTAGGATGCAATTGAACGATGGCTTCAAACAACAGGAAAGGGGTTTCCACTTGAACATAAGGAAGAACTTCCTAACTGTGAGAGCTGTTCAGCAGTGGAACTCTCTGCCCCAGAGTGTGGTGGAGGCTCTTTCTTTGGATGCTTCTAAACAGAGGCTGGATGGCCATCTGTCGGGGGTGCTTTGAATGCAATTTTCCTGCTTCTTGGCAGGGGGTTGGATGAGGTCTCTTCCAGCTCTGATTCTATGATTCTATGAACGTGGTGCCAAATAGTATTCATTCAACAGTGTATATCAGGCATGGGCAAACTTCGGACCTCCATGTGTTTTGGACTTCAACTCCCACCATTCCTAACAGTCTTGGGCCTCTTTCTGGTGTAGATGTAGCTTTAGTTTCTGCCCTCAAACACTTCTTTTCTACATTTCATGTATTTTTAATATGGTAACCTCAGTGAAGACTCCCATCCATCTCTCCCAGGCTTTTCAACACTCATTTTTATAATTATAATAATAATAATAATAATTTTCCAAGTTTGTCAGCTGATAAAAGAGTTGCAAGCAATCTTCAGATATGTGTTGTCAAAGGCTTTCATGGCTGGAATCACTGAGATACTGTGAGTTTTCCAGGCTGTATGTCCATGTTCCAGAAGCATTCCCTCCTGATATTTTGCCCTCATCTATGAGGGTTGTTTCTCCCACCCTGGAAATTATTACACAGATATATAAACCTCACTTGCCTAGTTTCCAACAGACCTCACAACCTTTAAGGATGGCTGCCATAGATGTGGGCAAAATGTCATGAGAGAATGCTTCTGGAATATGACCATACAAGCAGAAAACTCACAGCAACTCAGATCTTCAAACAGTTTGCTCAACAGTGGCATAAATCCTGGTTGTGCAAGTCCTATAAGGCATAAATGCTGAAACTGTAAATAAATCAGTAGTTCCTTGTCTAAATGTGTGGACATTCACACTCTTACCAGTGGACATTACCCTTCTTCTTCTGAATTCTCAAAAGAATAGCTCAGCACAATCCACGGCCCCTGGAACTGTATTTCAAGCTCAGTGTTGGCAAGCAGGGGTTATTCATGTTGCCTGCTTGCAGGGAAGAAGGTCCCTTTACCCCATGCATTATCATCCAGCCATTCAAAGTGAAACCTACTTCCAAGCACAGTGTGTTCTTAGATATCTCCTCCATGTTTCTCCCAGAGCAACATTTATTAGTTCTGATACAACAGATTTAATATTTCTTGGTGCTTAATCATTTAGTATACAGTGTTTGTGATTGAAAACGCAAGGAATCTCAACTAAATTGGAGTCTCCCGGGTTCCGTTTTGCTAGATCTCATTTCAGAGGACATTAAGTTCTCTTAGATCAGAGTTATCCAAACCGTGTGTCATGGCACATTAGTGTGTCGCCTGTAGTCCATGGGTGTGCTGTGTGAAAAATGCTCCCCCACCCTTACAAACAAAGGCTGATACTCTTCAAGTGTAGGTACTGTTATAATTTTTGTTTGCATGATTTGTTGATTGTGTTGCCGTAATTGCTACTAAAATGGATAGGTTTCTAATTCAGAAAAGAAAATCTGTTGACAACCATGTTAGTGATGAACCACATGGAGTGACTATGGAGGAGACTTCCCAAGAATCAAGTGTAGTACATTAGTGGAAAGGAAAACATTCCAAACCTAATTTATACAGTAAAGATTATATTAAACTTTAATGATGATGATGATGATGATGATGAATATATTACCCATTATTTAAAAAAGTCAATTTTAATTGTACAAAATGCATAAGATTGTGGGTGAACTACAACTCACATCATTCCAGGTTAATCTTGAAAAACTCCATCAGTACTTAAAGTTTGTTATATTGGGCACATTTGCTTTAGATGAAATACATATTTATCAGTGGGGTTTCAGTGTGCTTTCTAGCTGTAGGGTAAACTACAACTCCCAATATGGTGAGTGAGTCCCCTCAAGCCCCTCCAGTAGGTTAAGTTAGTCATAGGGGTTCTGTGTGCTAAGTTTGGCCCAGGCCCAACATCAGTGGAGGTCATGGTTCCTCTGGTTTTGGGTGAACTACAACTCCCAGAAATGAAGGTCAGTTCTCCCTAAACCTCTCCAGTAATCAAATTTCAGCATATCAGGTCTGTGTGCCAAGTTTGGTCCAGATTCATCGGTGTTTGTGTTCACAGTGCTCTCTGGATGTAGGCGAACTACAACTCCCACAAATCAAGCTTAATTTTCCTCAAAAAACCTCCAGTATGTCTTCTTAAACTGAGCATCTTAACCTTTGCTCAATGTTGGGATCCCAAAAAATGTGGCAAGAGCAAAAGGTTTCTCAATGCCAACCATTTGCCCAAATCTCCGCAGGCAGGGTTTACGGTAGTCTCTGCAGAAAATGCTTCATAAAAAGGAAAGTCAGCCTGTTTCATAAACCTTGCAGATTCAGTAAATGATGGATGATTATACCTATTTTATATTCCTATATTCCCTGAGGTCATGTAAACATTTCTTAGGCAGAAAAGGGATCACAAGTGGGAGAAGTTTAAGAAGCCCTGGTTCGGACTACCAGTCTTCCCACCACAGATGTCTTGACAGTCCAGCTGTGCTGAACCTGGTTCACCTGGTTGCCAGCCTTACCATCCTGCAAGAATTCTTGTTGTCATAGTGGCCAGTAGTCATTATGTGGCTAGTGTCAGTCAGTCATTTGTCACCTGGAGTGCCATTGGCCAGGGTACCAGAGTGACAGATGAAGAACCTCCTCCTCTTCTCACCCTGTCTCCAATTGCCTTGTTGCTTCAGTTAGCATCACTCCAGGAGATGGGCAACCAATACTAGCCACGTCGTGCCCACTGAATGCCACAATTATGAGAAAAGGCAGCAAACGATGTGTCCCTGGGAAACATGGGTAAACAGTTGGGGCCAGTTCCATCTCAGAAGAAACCCAATTACTTAAATGGTTGCAAAGTTGAGGTTTGCTCCTTTTTCTTGAGGGTAATTTGGAACAGCATGCACTTTGTGCTAACACAGTTCAAGGCTTTGCTAAATGACCTTGAAAGAGATTTGAATCCAGGGAGAGTGTAGATGAGCTCCCTCTGTCAGTTTCAGCTCCCCATGCAGGGACATGAGAGAAGCCTCCCACATGGATGGTAAAACATCAAAACATCCAGGTGTCCTCTGGGCAACATCCTTACAGACAGCCAATTCTCTCACACCAGAAGCAACTTGCAGTTTCTCAAGTTGCTCCTGACACACACACAAAATGACCTTGACCTGTGTTAATCCAAATCAGCCCTGTATGTCACTTGGGGCCCTTCCACATAGACATATAACACAAATCAAGGCAGGAAATCCTACAATATCTGCTTTGAACTGGAATATATGGCAGTGTTGACTGAGATAACCCAGTTCAAAACAGATATTGTGGGATTTCCTGCCTTGATATCCTGGGTTATGTGTGTGGAAGGACCCTTAGACTGGATCTACACTTCCCTATATCCCAATATCTAATCCCATATTATCTGCTCTGAACTGGATTATATGAGACTACATTACCAAATAATCTGGGATAACCAGACAATCTGGAACCAGATCCTGGGATATAGGACAGTGTAGATCCAGTCTTAGATGCCATGCATTCATCTCCTTTCAAGATAACAGGTTAGTGTATTTATTCTTTCAGGTGCACTGGAAGATATTGCCTCAGCACCAGTGCAAAATTCACATCCAATCTCTAGCCCAGTTTAGGTATTAAATGGTGAGGGAGAGGGATGCCATCCTTCCTTCATATTAGGCAGCAAAATGTCTTGGGCCAGCCCTGGTCTTGTAGTCCTCAAGGATTTCAAAGATTCTAATGTTCTCCTTTGGAAATAATGTTATTGCAGAGAAACAGAGCAGAGCGATACATTCTCAGGTTACCCCACAACCAAGTGCAATGAAGACCTTGTTGAAATGTTTCTGGAGCCTCCACTTTCCTCGCACATTCCTTCACCATTCCAGGAGATCTCTGGCCTCTCTAGTTATCCCAGACTTCGAAGATATAAGTCGGGGCAAACAGGAAGTGCCGGAGTATTTCAATTTTGCAAGTGATGTTCTGGACCAGTGGATGCAAGTGGAAAAGGTACAGTTCCCATTTCTTTGGTCGCAGGGCTGTGGCGGAGTGGAAAACAGGACACTGGTGTATTAGATAGGATGTTGTGATTCGCTTGGGACTTTGCAGCGTCTTTGGCTTGACTCAGTTATGAACCCCACAAACTCAGAGGCTGCATGAGGACTGGGAATGCCTCTCTCTCTCTTGTCATCTGACATCTGCAAGCAAAGTAATTTCATCCCATGATGTAAGCTTCCTATCTTTAACTATCCTTAGTTCCCCTTTGTGCCCCTTTATAACATTATGCCTCCTAGAAAGCAATAATTGCCATGAAAAACTTTGCACTGTAGAAAGTGCTGGGACACCTAACAGACAGGAATTTGGTTCCAAGGTCATCTGTGGATATTGAAATCCATACATGCTCAGGTCCCATTAGGTACCACAATTATAGTGATATATCAAATGGCAAATCTGTAGTTTGCTTTTTGGATTTGGAGAGGGGAATATTTTCAAGTTGTGGGTGGTTGAATCCGTTACTCAACATTTTATATGGTTTTAATCTGCTGTGCTATGTTACTATTAATGAAGACTACTTGTTTTTGGTCTCTTGAGAGCATGATTTAAAAACCAATACATTTTATAGGAGTAGATGTTTTGGGGCAGCTAAAATAGCACTTCTGGAGATCTGCTATATATTTTATGCATTGGTTTTCTCTCTGACTAACAGTTCAGAGACATAACCAGGTATATCAACAACTGAGAAGCCTAATTTGCCTTGCATGAATCTAAGTGGATATTTACCATCAAGGAGAAGATTCACTCCAATGTGTATTTAACTCTTCTCAGGAAGACCATACTTTAAAACGGTTATGGTGATTCCAAATAGTGTGAATGCCAATTCATCTCTAAAAGGTCACACTTTCAAAAAGGTTATGGAGATTCTGGTTTTTCCCAAAGGTTATAATCTCTAAAAGTCATGTCTTTCCAAAACAAGGAGGATCACAATAACATTGAACAACCCAATAAATGTAAAAACAGCAATTCAAAACTTAAAAACAATTCAATATTGTGTCATAGATATAAACTGAAACATAGTTAAGGTAACTAAAAATACTTGTGCAATTAAAATTGCATTTCAAACTATCCTCCCCGACTCCTTCCAAAACCTCTCTAGCAGTGTGCCTCCCATCCTTCCATAATGACCTGCTGGCACAGAAAGGTCTTGACCTGCTTGGCTTTGAGCTCTTCAAGGGAGGGCTGCCTCTTGGGTCCCTTCTACACTGCCATATCATCCACATTATCAAAGCAGATAATCTACATTATCTACTTTGAACTGGATTATATGAGTCTACACTGTCATATAATCCAGTTCAGAACAGATAATATGAATTATTTGGCAGTGTAGAAGGAGGCCTAATAATAACTTAGCAGACTGTTGGGGAAAAGGCATTTAACAGGGAGATGGTGCATTTTTCACAAATCAAATATGATGTGTTGTTACATTGCTTACCTTGTTTTAAATACCATATTAATGGTCGGGTTTGAGGCTTGTGGTGTGAGAAATCATTCCCAGCCTACCCTATAAAGTACCCACTTGGATGAGAACTATGCCTGCGTGAATTGTACTTGGATGCAGGAAGCAGGCAGGCTTTGAAGCTGCAAGGCCATCCAATGCTAATTAAGATGGCCAATTGCAACATCTACACTTGTCTGAAACAGACAAGAGTTCTGTCTCCCAACCTGAACATTTCATAGACATGTAAACCTCACTTGCCTAGTTTCCAACAGGCCTCAAAACCTCTGAGGATGTCTGCCATAGAGAGAATGCTTCTGGAACATGGCCAGACAGCCCAGAAAACTCACAGCAATCCAGCTATTGTTTTACTTCCAAATGAACTACTTGCATGAGAAGATATACTAGATACCTCCTATTGCAAAAACAAAGGCTCTGATTTGCACCAGCATAGAGTTGCAGACAACATTGTTTTAGCTCGATAGCTGTAACAATATAGGAGACTGCTACTAAGACACTTCTGTGCACCAAATATTTATCCAATGTACATGTAAATAGGTCACTGTGTCAACGTGTTTTCCTCTCTTCCTTCTTGTTTCCTAACTCCTTGGTTTATCTGTTAGGCTGGCAAGAGGCCTCCAAACCCAGCTTTCTGGTGGGTGAGTGACCAGAAGGAAGAGGCAAAGTGGAGTTTTGAGGAACTGGGACTCCTGACCCGAAAGGCAGCCAATGTCCTTACAGGACCGTGTGGCTTGCAAAGAGGTGACAAAATCATGGCAGTTCTGCCACGGATCCCAGAGTGGTGGTTACTGAATGTGGCCTGTATGCGAGCAGGTCAGTAAATATGCAGATACTGAAGGGGCAACAGTGAATAAAGTCACCACATTCTCGTGTTATCCATCTCATCCCTTGTATCTAGGTATCATGTCCCTGAATTAAAATTCATTTGCTGTTATATTTCCAAACAAAATAAATTATATTTGTGGAAACTCCCAGTAGAATTGCCAGTTGAAATTGGGAACTGGGCTGCTCTCCCTTGAATGGGAGAATGACAATCAATGAGGGCTAACCTTCTCTCTTCTCCACCATCATTAAAGGAGAAGAGTCTTCACTCTCAGCCCCCTTCTACACTGACATATAATCCAGATTATCAAAGCAGATAATCCACAATATCTGCTTTGAACTGGATTATATGTGTCTACACTGCCATATAATCCAGTTCAAAGCAGATCATTTGGATAATTTGGATTTTATATGGCAGTGTAGAAGGGGCCTCAGTAATGCGGCTTAACGAGCTGGGCATGTTTAGCCTGAAGAAGAGAAGGCTGAGAGGGGATATGATAGCCATGTATAACTATGTGAGAGGAAGCCACAGGGAGGAGGGAGCAAGCTTGTTTTCTGCTTCCCTGGAGACTAGGATGCGGAACAATGGCTTCAAACTACAAGAGAGGAGATTCCATCTGAACATGAGGAAGAACTTCCTGACTGTGAGAGCCATTCAGCAGTGGAACTCTCTGCCCCGGAGTGTGGTGGAGGCTCCTTCTTTGGAAGCTTTTAAACAGAGGCTGGATGGCCATCTGTCAGGGGTGATTTGAATGCAATATTCCTGCTTCTTGGCAGGGGGTTGGACTGGATGGCCCATGAGGTCTCTTCCAACTCTTTGATTCTATGATTCTATGATTCTATGAATGTGGTCCAAGCAAAGCACTGTCTCTTCTCTTTCTTTCTTGCCTTTCTGGTGAAGGGGAAACACACTCCACCAATGTCACAAATGTCAGGCAATTGTCAAACACATTTCTGTGATGTAATGTAAAATAAACCATGTGTAGTTCATGTTTGATCAGCCCACACACTGCCTTGCCAGAGAAAGAAAAATATGCAGGTGAACAGTAAAGAACAAGTAGTTTACTCTTCGTAGTTTGGAGCAACATATGTACAATGTGATCACTTGCATCAACTCACATAATGTCCTTTTATGAGAGATTTAAAATGATCTTTCTCTGTCCATGTGGATAAACACCTTCACCAACTCATGAAGTGAGAGTACACTCCAAACCCTGCCTCTCTCTGCTTCTCTCTGTCAGCAACTGCTTAGCTGAAGCATGAACAAAAATGGAACAGTATCCAAAAGTCCCAGGTTTAGCCTGCTCCCCAGGCATTGCCTGAACAATCAGCTTCATGCATCTTATTTTTACAGTTGACACACACACACACTAACTGATTTCTTACATGCTCCAACAATCTCTGTGTATAACTGTGCAGAACTATTTTGAGCAGAATTCATCTGTGTGCTTTAGTGTATCCACATTGCACAGTTATTGCTATTTGATACCACTTTAACTACCATGGTTCTATTCTGTGGTGTCCTAGGTTTAGTAGTTTCACAAGGCTCTCTGGGTACTTTACAGAAGATGCTGTTCTTCAAGGTATGTATTGGTGAGTTGCAATGTAACTCGCCAGGAGCATCTCTGTCCTGTCTAAATTAAGTTTCAATTTGTTTGCCCTTCTCCAATCCCAATACTTATTGGGTCTCCTAGGCCACAATCCATTATTTTACCCTTGCACTACATTAGAGAGAAATTACGGAATGAACTTTGCTAATGGTGCTCTCATCTCGTTCCCATCTTCTTTTCTAGGTGTTGTTTTCATTCCGGGAACATCCCAACTAACAGCAAAGGACATTTCCTATAGACTCCAGGCCTCCAAAGCCAAATGCATTGCGGTCGATGATACATTGGCCCCTGCTGTGGATTCCGTTGCGTCTGATTGCAAGTTTCTGAAAACCAAACTCATTGTCTCTGAACGTGGCAGGGATGGATGGCTGAACTTCAAGGACCTGTTCCAGTAGGTGTTCCAGGAGATATTCCATTGAATGAGCAAGAAATAATTGTGATGAATCCACCCACCACACTGTCTCTTTCATTCTGGCTTCAACTGTGTGCCATGCGCACTCTGTTCAGGGAATGTCACAACAGAAACATAGTGTTTTATACTGTTAAAAAAACTCTGTTTGTCTTTGTTCCTTTTTTAAAAAGAGAGAAAAATATTTCTGATGCTTAACACAAGTTGCTGGAAACATGGCATGGTTTCATGCATGTAATGTGCAAGCCTCATAAAGGTGCTGTGTCTTGCATGCTGATATCATAAGTCCTCCTTGTTTTTAAGAACAGCGCCTGACAAGCACGACTGTGTGAAGACAAAGAATCGGGACCCATCCCTCATCTATTTCACAAGCGGAAGCACAGGGTCACCCAAAATGGTGGAACAGTCCCACTGCTTTGGGATTGGATTTGCATCCAGTGGCAGGTAATGTGCGTTGAACACATTTCTTTGTTGTCTTATTTTGATCATGTCTTTAGGAACCTCCAGTGGCACAATGGGTTAAACCCTTCTGCTAGCAGGGCTGCTGACCCAAAGGTCAGTGGTTAGAATATGAGGAGTGGAGTGAGCTCTCGTCTGTAAGCTCCAGCTTCCCATGCAGGGACATGAGAGAAGCCTCCCACAGAATGGTAATACTTCCAGGCATCCCCTGGGTAACATCCTTGCAGACAGCCTATTCTCTCACACCAGAAGCGACTTGTAATTTCTTAAGTTGCTCCTGATACAAAAAAAATCATATATTTCCCCCAATGAATTCAAGGGTGGTGGACGTGGTTCCCTTCCACTTTATCCTCACACCAAGCTTTTGAGGTAGATCAGATTGAGGCCCCATCTACACTTCCATAAAATCCAGGTGATCTGCTTTAAACTATTATATATCACGCTGGATTTACACTGCCATATAATCCAGATGATAGAAGCATATATTCCACACCATCTGTGTTGAACTCGATTATATGAATCTACACTGCCATATAATCCAGTTCAAAGCATTTAATGTAGAATTTATATGGCAGTGTAAATCCAGCCTCAGTGTAAACTCATATAATCAAGTTGAAAGCAGATAATCTGGGATCAGGTTAAACCCTTGTGCCAGCTGAACCGTTGTCCTGAAGACCTGAAGTTCAGCGGTTCAAATTTGCGAGACGGAGTGAGCTCCCATTTGTCAGCCCCAGTTTCCCATGTAGGGACATTAGGGAAGTCTCCCACTGGATGTTAACAATCTGGGCATCCCCTAGGCAACGTCTCTGTAGACTGTTATGATAATTTGGTTATAGTTAATTCCTATTGTTTTAACTCTGTATGTATTTACGGTTTTATACTGTGTTATTGATTTGTGGCATCAAATTGCTGCCTTTGTTAGCCACTCTGAGTCCCCCCCCCCCACCGGGGGGGGGGGGGGGTTGAGAAGGGCGGGGTAAAAATGCTGTAAATAAATAAATAACTGCAACTTGCAGTATATTCTCAATTTGCTTCTGACACAATAAGATACTGAATTATATGACAGTGTAGATCCAGTCAGAGAAGGAGACCACCCAGTGAATTCTGTGATTCTCTCTGACTCCCTTTCCTATAAGAATGTTGGGATATAAAACAAATACTGTAGCTATTGGGATCTGACTTCCCCACATGGACTCTACACTCCTCCTTCAGCTTTCACTGAGATTTCTAAGGTCAATGTGCAAAGCTTTTGCTGAATCATCCTGTAATCTGCTTTCCAGAAGCTGGGTGCCGTTAGTCAACATTTTAGCTTCAAATCCATTATTCTCTCCTCAACAGGCACTGGATGAATCTGGGTACTTCCGATGTATTTTGGAATACATCAGACACCGGGTGGGTGAAGTCAGCCTGGAGCAGCCTTTTTTCTCCGTGGCTCAATGGATCGTGTGTGTTTGTACATCACCTGCCACGGTTTGAGCCTGCTGTCATAGCAAATGTAAGGAAAAATAATGCGCAGGTGAAATATGTATTTATTTACATGTTTGTATTTATTTGGGGCATATCTATTTCCACCATTCAACAAAAAAAACCTTTCATCTTACAAGTCCTTAACAATTTGAACATTTCCTGCTTTCCAGTTTACAATCTAAATAAAGCATAGCACATAAAGAAAAAGTAAATGGCAAAGGGAGAGGTGCAGGAGATGCAAGCTGCTCCTGTCTCCTTCTGAGCCCAGTTAGAACTTGGATGGGGGACTTCTCACCAGCCATTGGGCCAAGACATAATGAAGCTGTTCAATAATGATAACAACAACAACAACTGTTCAATAATGATAACAACAACAACAAGCCTGCTTTTCTCTGCAAAGGAAAGTGCAGTTCCCTTTTCAAGAACGGTTCTTTGCATGCAAATTACCCCAGGTTCAAATCCTTGGCATCTCTAGGCTGGGAAAGACTCAAGTCTGGAAATATTGTTCTAGGATCCCAGATGGTCTAATATTCTGCTTTAAGGCTGTCCATTACACTGGCCAACACACATTTTGGTGCCGCAAATGTTAGACCTGTTTCTGGGTATATTTGGCTGACTGATTCCAAACGTGACATCAGCTTTTCCCTATCAGCTCATGTTTTTGAGATACAGAACATATGCCATATTTTCATCTACTCATCCATAAAAAAGCATGGTAACCATATGATAAAGAGCTTATGTGGTTAACCCAATGCCTAAAAGCCAAGACAACATCCTGGCTCACAAACTGAGTTTAAGAAGCCAATGGATTGTCAAATCCACCATGAGTGGCAGACTGGACCAGGTGTCCAATTGCCCAATGGCAAGTGGGCCCCTTAAGCATTAGGCAATATCTTTGCCTAATGACCTTTTAGTAGCTTGAACATATAATAGAAGTTCCAAACTTATGTTACATTGATATTGTAACAAATCATTTTTCAAAGATACTTTATATTTAAGGATATAAGCAATAACTCTGAAAAATAATTCTGATTCAAGTCATGTGAGCCTGACACCTAATAATAATAATAATAATAATAATAATAATAATAATAATATTTATTTAGTTATTTATTTATTTATATCCTGCCCTTCTCCCCATGGAGACTCAGAATGGATCAGAGTGTAAACAAGTACTGGCAAACATTCAATGCCTTGTTACAATACAATGAGACACAGAAACACAAACAAAGGCAAAGGCTTCTCCTTTCATTTCTGGCTTTGGAGGCAGTGCTCATCTCTGACTCCGGGGGGGGGGGGGGGGGGGGGAGAGAGGTGCTGTTCATTTCCAAGCCAAGGAGCCTGCATTGTCACCTTCTGGTGTGTGACCAGCATGACTGCTTGGAGTGTCTTATGCCTTACCCGCTAAAGCATTACCTATTTATATACTCACATTTGCATGTTTTTGGACTGCTAGATTGGCAGGAGCTAGGGATAACAGCAGAAGCTCACCCTGTCCCACAGATTTGAACTGTCAACCTTCAGGTCAGCAGCACAAAGATTTAACCCATTGTGCCACTGTGGTCACCTACATTATATAGGCTCGGATCTTTACTATCTATATAAATAAAAATATAATGTTCGTTTGTGGGATTAACATAACTCAAAAACCACTGGACGAATTGACACAATACACCTATCAGGCCAATAAGTGACCATCACTCATAAAACACTTAAAAACATAGCAGAAGAGACTTTAAAAGCCAAAAAATAAAAAATACATTACAATGCATGTGCAAAACCACATATATACCGGGATTGTGGCGCAGCTGGCAGAGTGTCAGCTGCATTAAGATCACTCTGACCAAAGGTCATGAGTTCGAAACCAGCCTGGGTTGGAGTGGGTTTCCAACCAATTGTGTAGCCTGTTGTCGGCCTTTGCAATCCGAAAGACAGTTGCATCTGTCAAGTAGGAAAATTAGGTACCACCTTAAAGTGTGGGGAGGCTAAATTAACTAATTTATGAGGCCATAAAAAAAGACTCCAGCAAAGCACTTCAGCAAAAAAGCATGCGGGGAATGCGGAAGTACTTCATCAGTGTTGCAGATGGATGATGAAAGCGACAGCTCCCCTGGTGGCCAGAAAAAGTTAAATAGCCTCTGTGTATGTCTGTATATGTTGTATGTTAAAACTGGCATTGAATGTTTGCCATATATGTGTACACTGTAATCCACCCTGAGTTCCCTGCGGGGTGAGAAGGGCGGAATATAAATGCTGCAAATAAATAAATAAATAAATGCAAACACACATATATACACACACACAAAGAACATACATACATATATACAGACTGGGCCACAGCAACACGTGCAAGGGACGGCTAGTTTCTTATAAAAATTATATAATAGCCTTATAGTTGTGCATGGGCCCCCTTGAGTTTGTTTCAAAATAAAAAAAGCTATGAGAAAAGCCAAAGGGGAAGTATAATTACTGCAAAGACTCCAAAATACATTTTGCAATGAGGAAAATCATAGAGAAAAAACAAACAGCAATGCTGACCTTCAAATGATTCTGAATCACCCTGTTTTCTGTTACCATTGCCTGGGGAAATTGATATTTTGCATAACTGTGTATGATGGATGCTATATATCCATCATGTTCACAAATAATCTTGTATGTCATTCATCCCGTGAATATATATTCTATGCTTTATTGTTGGCAAATGCTGTGTTACAACTAAGGCAGCATTTTGCAGTTCAAGTAATGATTGTACCTCCCTTTCTCTATCTAGACACTCGCCAAATACCCAGTCACTACTTTCTGCACGGCTCCCACTGCATACCGGATGTTGGTTCAACATGATCTCAGCAGGTACTGTGGCTTCCTCAGATTCTTGAGCTTAAAGATTCAGCTCTACTAGCACAATTGCTAAATCTCCCAAAATTTTGATCACTGAGGGAAATGTGTACATCTTGCCTGTAGTGCACATACACACACGCTATAATCCTACACAAATCAGGCAGTTTCCATTTGGCGAGGCAGTAAATAACTCAGACCAGAACAGTTCACCTGAGGAAAGTGGTTATGGAGCAGGACCTGGTTATGCAAGAGATTATACAAGCACAATGCACACAAACAAATCCAAAGGTCATCCTCCTAGAACTGGGAAATCACTAATTGCAGTCATTTCTTATCTAGGTATAAATTCATGAGCCTGAAGCACTGCGTGACTGGAGGGGAACCCCTCATCCCTGAAGTGTTTGAGAAGTGGAGAAAACAAACAGGGCTGGATATCTATGAAGGATACGGACAAACGGAAACAGTAATGCTCCCATTTATTTATTATTTATTTATTAAGAGCATTTCTATTCTCGCCTCTGAAGAAGCACTCAGGATGGCTATCAGCAGGCACAATTTGGTGCCAAACAATATACAACATAAAATACATTTAACCTACATTAAAACTTTTTATTTGGCATAGCAGAGTCTCATCCCACTTGGAAATCAATTGTTTGGATCCAGTATTTAAAGACGAATGCTTAAGAATGGGATAGAATAGGAAATGCAAACAGGTGTAGATGCAAATCATCTTTGTACAATCAGCGAGTGAAAATTGGACAAAGGTGAGATGCAGGAATAGGAGTTGTTTCAGTGGGGCAGGGAATCCACTCCGGATATTTATTCCAGATTTCAAAGGAGGTGTCCACGTTGTAAACTCTATGCCCAAAATAGGTTCAGCACTTTTAAGACTTGGATTTATTCAGCATTTCAGATGGCTCCTTGTATTGGTTTCCTTCTGCCAAATTTTATGCTGCAGGTTTTGCAGTTCAGGTCCTGCTGATTATGGGAGGAAAGGAGCTGGTGATTTCCATGCCAAAAGGAAAGCAGCTCAAAGTATGAACTTTGTATGAACTTCAAAGGAGCTGTCTAGGATGTTGAAGCCTTGTCCCTAAATGAATCTTGGACAGTGTTTTCTTATCACTATTGCATGGCCTGAATGTGCCGTAATGAAAATAATGCCTAGTTTTACCAGTCCATACACTATCTTGCCAGAGAAAGAAAATATGCCATACAGATTATCAGTAAAGAACAAGATGTTTACTCTTTGCAATGCAGAGCAACATATATGCAGTCATGTGAACAGTTGCATTGACTCACACAATGTCCTTTGAGAGAGATCCAAATGGTCTTTCTGTGTCCATGTGGAAGATCTTCTTCCAGCAGCTCATTTAGAAGGACCGAATCTCTCTATGCAAGCTCCTGCACAGCTCAAGATTAAACATGTAACTGTTGCCAAAACTCCCAGGCTCAGCTAGCTCCCCAGGCATGGCCCAACCAATCAGCTTTGTGCTTTGCATTTTCAGTTAACACACTCACCAGTTGATTTCTTGGAGCCCCTGGTGGTGCAATGGGTTAAACCCTTGTGCCGGCAAGACTGAAGATCGACAGGTCACAGGTTTGAATCCAGGGAGAGCACATATGAGCTCCCTCTATCAGCTCCAGCTCCCCATGCGGGGACATGAGAGAAGACTCCCACAAGGATGGTAAACATGAAAACACCCAGGCGTCCTCTGAGCAACGTCCTTGCAGACAGCCAATTCTCTCACACCTGAAGCAACTTTCAGATTCTCAAGTTGCTCCTGACACACAAAAAAAATCTAATTTCTTACATGCCCTAACACTGCAGTTATTCTTTATCTTTGTGGAGTCATCACTGTCTCTGCCCAATAGGGCAAGGCACAAACAACACTTGCTATTATTTCTCACTCCTCTCTCTTTGCTCATTCCTTCGGTGTGAGGAGGGCAGGTCAAATGGATGGTAAAAGCAGAGAGAAGAACCTGTGTTGGGAACCTTCAGGAAATGGCCTGGGGCGCCCTAGTGAGATATGAATACCATCAGCTGTTAACAATGCCACCACTAGATGTTGGTCTTACTCCATGCCATCTTACCATTGTCCAAACCCCCTTTTTAGTGCTCTATTTTGTGAATGTTCTATATCAAAAAGTTCCATAATTCAACTCCCAGAAAAGCAAGACATCCTGCATGTATCCTAGATCTGATACAAATTTGCAACATGCCCTTCAATATATTTACTCTTTCCTAGTTCATGTCTGGCAACCACTTGAATTGCTGAGCTTTCTGGAAATTCAGCAATGAAAGAATCCAGACCCTTAAGGGTCATCCAACTGTATTGATGTTTCCTTCTCTTGCAGGTTGTCATATGTGCTAATGTAAAAGGAATGAAAATTAAAGTGGGATCAATGGGAAAAGGATCTCCACCATATGATGTCCAGGTACAAAGACAAATATAAAATGATCACATTAACACCAGTCCAAAAAGTCGGGCAAAAATATTATGATACTTCCTGGATGTTTTGTTAGTAACAAAATGCCTTTTCTATGGTGAGCAGAGTGTGTCCACTTGCCACTTCCCTGCTGTGTCCAAGTCAAGCAGACAAGAACAACAATAGCTCTCTGGTAGAGGACCTATTAAGCATGCAGAAGGTCAGAGTGAATTCTTAATATCTTCAGGTGCCGTTCGAAAGAAACCATGGTTAGTTGAGACCAGTCGTGTTAGACTTGGGGAGGAAAATCTTGAGCCATCCAAAAATGGCAAGAAGCATACCCAATGGAAAGTGTTGGGCAAGTTGTAGTCAGAAGGCCAATATTTTCCCACCTGTAATGCAGACATTGGTGATCCCACCTCTATGGATGATTGCTGTTCTCACCATTGACTGTCTTCTACAGAACATTCGTAAGAAGCATTGGATACTTAACTAACCCTTCCTGTATGGTCCCTTTTCTCCACATGAACCATCTTTAGACATTCCATTTCAGGTTGCCCAAAAACACAAGGAAAGAGAATACTAGTCCCATGACTCCGTCACCTTTACCATTGGCCTGTGTGCCGGAGGAACTCCTTCCTCCCTAGAGAGCTCCATGCAGTTCAAATCTTGGTTAGTCAGCATTTGAAAATCATATGGAAAGTCCCCCTACATGTGGCAGGCATGATGGAAATGATGTCGGATGAAGCGGTGCTGGTATACTCCCCCTCTTTACACAAAAAATAGACTGCCTAAAGTGAGCCATACTCAATATGGTTTCCATTTTTTTTAGTATGGTGAAAACCTCATGGGCCTTATTAAATGACATGTTGGGCCAAATTCGGTCCACAGACCTCACTATTGACATGTGTGCTATGAATGTGATTTTCCTGCTTCTTGCCAGGGGTTGGACTTGATGGCCCATAAGGTCTCTTCCAACTCTTTGATTCTATGTGTGGACTATGCAGTTTATGGATGATGGAAATTGTTATTCAACTTACCTGAGAGACCATGTTTGTACACCACTAGAGTAATGAGACCTTTGGAACAAACCAATCCGTTTCTCCCTCTACTTTAAGAGCTTGGCAATAGACACTGAGAGTCAAGTCATTCTCTGTATCCACAATCCCTTTATCCACAGAACCAGTATCTAGTTTAATGTATCCCTGTTCAACAAAATATCACTTCTGTAGACATTTTTGGATGCTCCAAACTAGTTGCAAATGTCCTTCATTTCAATGGGGTTCCCTACTATCCGAAGTTTCACATATCAACATGAAGTTCACATGTCAATGTAACCCTTGTG
The DNA here is from genome assembly GCF_037176765.1 of Anolis sagrei. NCBI lineage: Eukaryota > Metazoa > Chordata > Lepidosauria > Squamata > Anolidae > Anolis > Anolis sagrei. The sequence continues at coordinate 16,611,006 of NC_090035.1, read as the reverse complement.
GATATCGGGGTTGTACATGATTTGCATGATATAGGTAAAACTCATCAGCTGCATTGTAGGTGAAATTTGCCATGTTTTAATTTTCTTTCTTCCTAAAGGTTGTGGATGACCAAGGTAATATTCAGCCTCCAGGAAAAGAAGGGGAAGTCGCCATTAAAATTAAACCGGAGCGCCCCTTTTGTATTTTCTCACAGTACTTGGTAAGCTTTATTTTAAAGTATCACAATTAGAGATCCATATACTCCTGATTTTCACTCTGTTGTTGTTTGAAGCTGATAATTTAATATGATGGCATTCACTATGTAGAAATGTTTTGTCTCAGAAATGTGCAGGCTCCAACCATTTATAGTTTGAGCTGCATGCTGAAAATGAGCCTGTTTCTGAGGTTTACTGCATTGTTTACTACAGACAGATTGCTGCGGTATGACACTCAAAGCCTGTGTTTCCCCAGCCCACCATCCTACCAATGCCAATGCTGATAAAATATTTGCAGCTAGACAGAGAATAAGAAGAAAAGGGAGTTGTGTAGCCATACAAAGACTGTCTAAAAAGGGAGCGTGTTTATCATAGGCTTTGTTAATTAAGGCATGCATGTGGTATGCTTGCAAAATTAAGATCACAGCACTCTGTAAACATTTTGTATATTTATTTTATAAATAGTCATGGTATACATACATATATATATATATATATATATATATATATAAACACGGCTGTTATGTTATGTTATCAGCTGCTTCGGTTTGCAGTATGACTGGGAACAACAGTTGGATTTTGCTCATCGTTTGGACTTCCGATGAATTGCTTCTAAAAATCTCCCAAATCAGATTCCTTCTGTGAAAGGAATTCTTTCATAGGAATTCAGAAGAGGGCCATTGTCAGAATTGCACTCGGTCAAGCTCCACACCCTAAAAGGGGCCCATTGCCAACTCCATGAGTCTCCTCCCTTTGCTCCTTTCGCTATCTTACACAGCACCAGGCTTCATTTGTTTTTGGCCTCTCCCTTGAATGGGAGGTCTAGGCAGACTGGTCAAAATAACAGCGTTTGTACATTGTACAGCGTCTACACTGCTCTGCTTCTGGATCCAGATTATCTGTTTTGAACTAGAGTATATGGCAGTGTAGACTCATATAATCCATTTCAAAGCACATAAGCCATACAACCCAACAAATTGGGTTGTATGGCAGTGTAGATCCAGCCTTAGGATTGTTGTTATTATGTGCCTTCAAGTCCTTTCAGACTGAGAGAGACCAAGTCTAAAGCAATGGTTCCCAACCTGTGGTCTGTGGACGACCAGTGGTCCCCAAGAACTAAAATATGGTCTGCAGACTCACCGTTACTACACCATTGCAATGAGAGTGACTGGTCTCGCAAAGGCCTCTTATAGTGCTGAGGCAACAGGGATATTGGGAAGGAAAATGCTGACTGCCCATGAAAGGCACAACAACAAGCCTCCTGACTGCTCCTTCTCCTCCTCCTCCCTCCCCCTGAGTGGAGCCGTTCCATGTGGAATCTAGAAGCGGGGGCACCTTGGTGTCTTTGTTTTTAGGTCTGTTCCTGGGGTTATTTGGGGTGCTGATTCAGAAAATTGCATTGGATAGACCACATCAACTCTAGATTATTAAATATGATTTTTTGTGGGTGAGCAGATGGCGACTAATGGATGGCATATGTTCTGTAACAGAAACTAGAGCTGACGTGGTCTATCCAATGCAATTTTCTGAATCAGCACCCCAAATAACCCCAGGAACAGACCTAAAAACGAAGACACCAAGATCTAAAGTTGACCAGAAACAGATTCATAATCCTTTTGGTACTAAGATTGGAGAGTAGTCCCTGGTCAAAGTGGTCCCTGATCAAAAAAAGGTTGGGAACCACTGCTCTAAAGTTTAGGGTGTGGGAATGGCCGGCCACATCTTGCCCACGGGCCTTGGTTTGGGGATCCCTGCTGTATACCAACAACAAATCACCTTCTTCTGAAGATGCAGGGGAAACATCAGGATAAAATGTTCCTAAAACACAGCCATACAGCCTAGAAACCACACAACATCCCAATAACCTTCATCCTGGGTCTTGAGGCTCAATGGCCCAAATAGATACCTCACTAGGCATCAAGTTGAACACTGTGGAAATCATATTTGGTTGTTTCCAGGATAACCCTGAGAAAACTGCAGCCACTGAGCGCGGGGATTTTTATACCACTGGAGACAGAGCGATTAAAGATGAAGAGGGCTATTTTTGGTTTGTCGGGCGGTCGGATGATGTCATTAACTCCGCCGGGTAGGTTCACTTGAGCTGGCTTGTTGACTTGCTGGTAGTTTGCTTGCAGGCCTCTTTGCTGTGTTTTCCCCCAAAATAATGATTGCATTCTCTTTTAGGTACCGCATTGGCCCCTTTGAGATAGAAAGCGCTTTGACCGAACACCCAGCAGTGGCTGAATCGGCTGTCGTCAGCAGCCCAGATCCCACTCGAGGGGAGGTAATCATGGCGATCCAATAATTCTGCAAATTCAGTGTAGACACAGCTTGGGGATCTCTTGCATGCAGCATGCCATTTTAATTTCGGTAGCTAATTTCATATCACTTGGGGGAAAGCATAACAAAAGGTCTGGGGATGTGCATAACATTTGCATATTCTAATTTATAAGTACAGCAAGTCCCTGAGTTACAAACATCCAACTTTAAAAAAACTCATAGATAAAAATAGAGACTAGACCACAGGAAGTGAGAAAATCTACCCCTTGGAAGGGAAATTCACTCCTGGAAGAGTTATGCTCATGGTGAAAATGTGTATCCACTGAGGCTTTATCACCAATCTCTGTTTCCGTAACAAGCCACATTTCCCAAAATCCAATTGTCAAGGGATAGAAAGTGAGGCAAAATCTTTTGGACAGGAACACAGACAGTAAAATAAACACCACAGGGATGCTAACCCTTCCCTGTGCCATCCAAAGCACGTTCTCTCCCTCTCCCTCTCCCTCTCCCTCCCCCCCCTCTCTCTATATATATGTATATATATGACTTGAATTGCATTTTAAAAAGTGCCTGTTCCAACTTACAGACAAATTCAGCTTAAAAACAAATCGACAAAACCTTTTTTATTCCCAACTTGGGGACTGCCTGTATAGATTAACATTTGCACAGGTTGGATATCCTCTATTCAAAATGTTTGAGATCAAATGTGCTTTTTTTTCAAACTTTATATTTTTGTCATACTTCAACTTATATTTGCTTATATTGTGTGTACATAACGAGGGGCCTCCACACTATGATATTTTGTTGCAGGTTTTCCTAGTCACCACTAACAATAACTATTACACCAATGCTATAAGAACCAAACTTTTTCAAAGCCTGTTTTGTCTTAATGAGTACGGTTTGCTTCTTGCAGGTGGTGAAAGCGTTTGTCATCTTGTCGCCAGCTTTTTTGTCCCATGATCCAGAAAAATTAACCAAGGAACTCCAAGATCATGTCAAAAAGGTTACTGCTCCCTACAAATATCCCAGGAAGGCAAGTAACCGTAATCTCCCTCAAGTTAAAGCAGCAAAATTGTAGCATCTGGGATAAAAATGGAAGTGCCTATTGAAATATGAGGAGACAGGTGTTTCACTACCCCCCATTTACACTGCCATTATAATGCAAATTGAACTAGGTTAAATGGCAGTGTAGACACATATAATTGAATTCAATCTGCATTATATGAGTCTACAGCAGGCATGGGCAAACTTGGGCCCTCTGGGTGTTTTGGACTTCAATTCCTACAATTCTTAACAGCCTACCAGCTGTTAGGAATTATGGGAGTTGAAGTTCAAAGCACCTGGAGGGCCCAATTTGCCCATGCCTGCTCCATAATAATAATTAATAATATTTTATTTCTTACCTGCTTAAGCGGCTGAGGGGGAAAAGGAAGGGGCTTGAGGCTTTAGGAATTATGGGAGTTGAAGTCCAAAACACCTGGAGGGCCCAACTTGCCCATGCCTGCTCCATAATTATTATTATTAACAATAATTTTTATTATTATTATTATTATTATTATTATTATTTCTTACCTGCTTAAGCGGCTGAGGGAGAAAAGGAAGGGGCCTGAGGCTGTCAGGAATTGTGGGAGTTGAAGTCCAAAACACCTGGCAGGCCCAAGCTTGCCCATACTTTGTCTACAGTGACCATATCATGCTGTTCAAACTGCATTATAAAGCATTGTAGATGGGGCACTGTTGTAGGAGACAGAACCACAGTCATAGAATTAGTTCAACTCCCTACTGGTACAGGAATGCACAGCTAAGGCATTCCTGGAAGGTGGGCATCCAAACTTCCTTTAAAGACCATGGTGGTGGGATCGAGAGCAGAGCCTCTCCAGCTGATCTTAAACTTCATGATGGTTCGTAACAGGAGATACGTTCAGACAGGTAATCTGGGTTGGAATCGTTTAGGGCTTTAAAGGTTAAGACCAGCACTTTGAATTGTACTTGGTAGCAGATCGGCAGCCAGTGGAGCTCAGATAGCAGAGGGGTTGTATGTTCTCTGTATGCTGCTCTGGTGAGCAACCTGGTTGCCAACTGTTGGACTAGTTGGAGCTTCTGGGCAGTCTTTAAAGGCAACCCCACATAGAGTGCATTGCAGTAGTTTATTCAGGATGTAACAAGAGTGTGGACCACCATGGCCAAATCAGACTTCCCAAGGTACGGGCGCAACTGGCGCACACATTTTAGTTGTGCAAAAGCTCCCCTGGCCACTGCCGAGATCTGGAGTTCCAGGCTCAGTGATGAGTCTAGGATCACTCCCAAGCTGCGCATCTATGTCTTCAGGGGGAGTGTAACCCCGTCCAGCACAGGCTGTAACGTTATACCCTGTTTGGCCTTGCGACTGACCAAGAGGACCTCTGTCTTGTCTGGATTCAGTTTCAATTTGTTCGCCCTCATCCAGACCATAAAAAACATTATTTATGTTTTGTTGGGTCTTAAAGAACTTGGAAGGTGTCAAAATGGGGGCTTAGAGCTGCACCCAAGTTGTGGGGTTGCCTTTTGCCCACTTCGGAGATTCACATTCAATTCTTCAGTGTGTTGTTGTAGGCTTTTGGGGTCATATTGCCATGTTCTAGAAGCATTATCTCCTGACGTTTTACCTGCATTCTCTCCTGACGTTTTACCATTCGGATGCTTGCCATAGATGCAGGCGAAATATCAGGAGATAATGCTTCTAGAACATGGCCATATAGCCCGAAAAATCTACAACAACCCAGTGATTCCAGCCATTAAAGCCTTCGACAATACAATTATTCAGTGAGTTATGAACTTCATTGGTGATCTTGGCTAAATCTTTCTCAGCCTGAACTATATCACAAAAATTGTTGTGAGAGAATGTCATATTCCGCTTATAGGAGTAAGGGCAGAATATGCACATGTGTGTGTATGTGTAGTAAAGATGTTATGCTAATGTGACTGAGGCCCTGTCTACACTGCTACTATAATGCAAATTAGGACTCATATAATCCAGTTTAACTGCATATAATGCAGTTCAATATGCAGTGCAGATGAAGCCTGAATTGGCCTTGTGCCTAAAATATTTTTTTGCTTTCCCAACGCAGGTTGAGTTTGTGCAAGAGCTGCCAAAAACTGCTGCTGGAAAAATTCAAAGGAGTGTATTAAGAAAACGAGAATGGGGTCAAGTTTAGTTTGAACAAACATTTGCCACGGAATGACTTTCTAACAATGGACATTTAATTTGAACGCACCACACAAAAGTTCAAATGGTCAAGCAAATAGAAACTAACCACAGCTGAATTCCTCTCTGGATTTTGGAAACGGGAGCCTCTGAAATACTCCACTGATCTATTTTTAACATTTCTAAGTACTTTGGGGGTGTGCGTACAGCTTGTCACAACTTGCATGTCTTTATTTCTTTCATGGTTTCCACCTCTTCTTAAACAACCATAGTGTCAGATGCAGAATCCTTTTTCTGTCTCCAAAATAAGCTCACATGAAGCAGAAAAAGCTTTATTAAAGACTAATGGATTACTAGCTACCACCTCACTGTTATTGTCAGAACTAGGGAGATTTGAACACCAAATAAATGAAGGGGGAGGTTGTTGTTGGCGTTTTGGGGGAAGTTGTTATGCCTTTTAGTGTTCTATCAAAACCTAGCCTCTCATAGTTCGCTCCTGCCCTCTTCACATGGTGTCTTGGAACTCCTTTGGAGACCTCTCCAATATAGATAGATGCAGGTGCATGGATACACTTGCAACAAAGGTTCGTGCCATTGCATGAAGATTCCTGATATGTGCCATTTTGCTACACAGAAATAAAGCTGAGCAGAGATGGGCAACTACGCTTCTCCAGGTACGTGTCCAGGCCATGACTCTCAAATACAGAAGGAATTTCCAAACTCCAGGAGGAATATGTACCAGGAATTTCCAAACTCCAGCTGTTTGTTGCCTCCAAATCCCAGAATTCATGACAATGGAACAAACTGGCTAGGACTTCTCGGAGTTAGAGGCCCAAACAGCTTGAGGGCTGGTGTTTGATGATGCTTCATGTATACATACAGTCCCAGATCTAGCCAAATGGTCCAGCAAGATGCCAAAGACTCAAAGGAATATGCAAGAGGGAAATCCAACTGTCCGTTCCAAGGTAATAAGGTAAAGGTAAAGGTTTCCCCTGGACATTAAGTCTAGTTGAGTTCGACTCTGGGGGGTGGTGCTCATCTCCATTTCTAAGCCAAAGTACATGTCTTCTAGGTCATGTGGACTGTGTGGAGCGCCATTACCTTCCCGCCGGAACGGTACCTATTGATCTACTTACATTTGCATGCTTTCAAACTGCTAGATTGGCACAAGCTGGGGGTAACGATGGGAGCTCACCCCACTCTGCAGATTTAAACCACCAACCTTCCAGTCAGCAATTTCCACAGCTCAGTGGTTTAACCTGCTGCGTCACCATGGCTCCTCCGTTCTAGGGCCAAGAGCCAATTACCATTAATATTCAAGATGCAAGGTCGAGTCCACAACTCCAAATTCAATGTCCAAAGATAGTCCAGGTTCTAGAGAGAACTCAAGATCAAGGGTCCATGGTCTTGGCTGACGTTGCCACCAGCAATAATGTATCAAACTCCTGTCGCTTCAATCCTACTTTCACAGGTGTTACCTGTTGCTGGCTCTCTTCTCAACTAGCCTTAGTGACTTGCACACTTTCCTTAACTCAGCAAATGCAGAAACATTTAACTCTTCCGCAGCCTGCTTAGCCGCAGTCTCTAGTATTCGGTCAGTAGGCTCAGTAGTCAGAGAATCATAGTCAGTGCTTCAATGGATGTTCCTTCATATCATGGCGGAGGGAGTTGCTGTTCATTACTATCAAGCCTTCTTCCAGCAATCCCTCATCCATGCTCTCCATGCTGCCCATGTCAGGATGGGTGGATTATAACTCCCAACAGCCATAGCAATAAAATCAATCATAATTGTCAATGGGTTAAACCCTTGTGCTGTTCAGCAGTTCGAACTGCAGGTCAGCAGTTCGAATCCAGGGAGAGCAGGTTGAGCTCCCTTTGTCAGCTCCAGCTCCCCATGCAGGGACATGAGAGGGACATCCTCCCACAAGGATGGGAAAACATCAAAACATCCAAGCGTCCCCTGAGCAACATCCTTGTGGACAGCCAATTCTCTCACACCAGAAGCGACTTGCAGTTTATCAAGTCACTCCTGACATGGAAAAAGAAGGTATATCAACATTTGTGAAAAAATCCAAAATTTGATCCCATTTTGAATAAGTGACAGTCAACCTGTGGCACATGCCTTTAAGTCACTTGTCACTTGTGGAGACCCCACAAACTGCAAGTAATGTTTAGGCAAGAACTACTCCGAAACCCCATCTACACTGCCATCTAAAATCCACATTATTTGCATTGAACTGGATTATATTGCAGTGTAGACTCATATGATCCAGTTCAAGACAGATAACCTGGGATCAGATCCTGGGATATAGGGCTGTGTAGATCCAGACTAAATGCTTCTGGCCGTTTCTTCCTTGAAAGAGCAGGCACCTGGTATTTGTTGATATTTGCCCATCCAAGTACTATGTTAAGTTGATCTTACTTAGCTTCTAAGACCAGACCAGTTACAACTGAGGTACTACTTCTATTCTTCTCTTTCTGGAAAATTGTGATTCAAGGGCCCCCTCTACACTGACTGTTTAATGTAGCTTCAAATGGTACTGATGAAAGTGGTGATATTGTGCAACTGACTCCTGAGATTCAATATGATAACACAAACAATGGAGCACTGATGTGCATCAAGGGCTTCCTTTCGCCCATGTCCATGGGAGTTTGTTGCCTGGCCACCAGCTTTGAATTGCATTAAAAGGTCAGTGAAGATGGGACCAAAAGGGGAAGTCATAGGGAGGAAGGAGCAGGCTTGTCTTCTGCTGCCCTGGAGACTAGGAAGCAATGGAACCATTGCTTCAAACGACAGGAAAGGATATTCCACCTGAACATTAGGAAGAACTTCCTACCTGTGAGAGCTGTTCAGCAGGGGAATCACTGCCTGGAAGTGTGGTGGAGGCTTTTAAACAGAGGCTGCTGGATAGCCATCTGTCGGGGGTGCTTTGAATACAATTTTCCTGCTTCTTGACAGAAAGGGGTTGAACTGGGTAGCCCGCGAGGTCTCTTACAACTCTATGATACTATGAATGTGTCCAGAGGAGAGTGACTCAAAGGATCAAGGGTTTGGAGAACAAGACCTATGAGGAGCGGCTTAAAAAGCTAGGCATGTTTAGCCTACAGAAGAGAAGACTGAGAGTGTCTAGATCCAGGGATGTCATGCTATTTATTTATTTATTTACTTCGCTTATATACCGCAATTCTCAGCCCAAGGGCGACTCATTCTACCCCTCTATTCTGCCTTGGTTAGACCACACCTGGAATACTATGTCCAATTCTGGGCACCACAATTGAAGAGAGATATTGACAAGCTGGAATGTGTCCAGAGGAGGGCGACTAAAACGATCAAGTGTCTGGAGAACAAGCCCAATGAGGAGCAGCTTAAAGAGCAGGGCATGTTTAGCCTACAGAAGAGAAGGCTGAGAGGAGACATGATGAGGGCCATGTCGGGGGTGCTTTGAATGCAATATTCCTGCTTCTTGATAGGGAGCTGGACTGGATGGCCCATGAGATCTCTTCCAACTCTATGATTCTATGATTGGACTGCTGACAGGCATTCAATGACCACCTGAGAGTGGTGGGTGAGTCCCTTCCCTCTCAAGTCCACCTTCATGGCCCTTTCCCTTGGGCTCCAAGAATCCCGTGGGCACTGATTCTGGGGGAGATGCAAGTACGTGCTTTGCCTCTTGCCAATGCTTTGAGAGAAGGACTTTGTTTCTGGCTCTAGCGACGTTGTCTCCCTCCCTTCCTCCCTCCCTCCCTCCCTCGCGAGGAAGTGGGCAGGGACTTCGAGTGGGGAGGGAAGAGAACGAAAAGAAGGGAAGGAGCAGAGGAAGGCTGCAGAGGACTTAAACTCCCTTCGTTGCTTCTCAACAACAGGACAGCTCCACGCGCCCACTCCAGAACCCACTCCAGAACCCGAGCAGGTAACCCGCGCTACTCAAAGCAGTTGGTGGCCTTCCAGATGTGTTGCTAGCCCCCTCCCGCGATTCCCAAGCAGGCGTCCAGCTGTTTCCTGAACTTCACATTCCAGGAAAGGAGAAGCCACCTGAGCATTAATTAAGAAGAACTTCCTGAGCATAGGAGCTTATTTATTTCTCGTGTCAGGGTAGCCAGTCAATTATACTGTATTAATTTTCTAACAGAACAAAGCAAACAAACAAACAGAGAAAATACAAAATGTGTGAGTTTGGTAGTTGATTAAATGTCCTTTGACCAGTATCTGGCCACTTGGAGTGCCTCTGGTGTTGCTGCAAGGAGGTCCTCCACTGTGCATGTGGCTGGGCTCAGGTTGCATTGCAGCAGGTGGTCAGTGGTTTGTTCCTCTCCACACTCGCATGTCAAGGATTCCACTTTGTAGCCCCATTTCTTAAGGTTGGCTCTGCATCTTGTGGTGCCAGAGAGCAGTCTGTTCAGCACCTTCCAAGTCTCCCAGTCCTCTGTGTGCCCAGGAGGGAGTCTCTCATTTGGTATCAGCCATTGGTTGAGGTTCTGGGTTTGAGCCTGCCACTTTTGGACTCTCGCTTGCTGAGGTGTTCCAGCGAGTGTCTCTGTAGATCTTAGAAAGCTATGTCTGGATTTAAGTCGTTGACGTGCTGGCTGATACCCAAACAGGGGATGAGCTGGAGATGTCTCTGCCTTGGTCCTTTCACTATTGGCTGCTACTTCCTGGCGGATGTCAGGTGGTGCGATACCCGCTAAGCAGTGTAATTTCTCCAGTGGTGTAGGGCACAGACACCCCGTGATAATGCAGCATGTCTCATTAAGAGCCACATCCACTGTTTTAGTGTGGTGAGATGTGTTCCACACTGGGCATGCATACTCAGCAGCAGAGTAGCACAGCGCAAGGGCAGATGTCTTCACTGTATCTGGTTGTGATCCCCAGGTTGTGCCAGTCAGCTTTCGTATGATATTGTTTCTAGCACCCACTTTTTGCTTGATGTTCAGGCAATGCTTCTTGTAGGTAAGAGCACAGTCCAGAGTGACTCCCAGGTATTTGGGTGTGCTGCAATGCTCCAGTGGGATTCCTTCCCAGGTGATCTTCAGAGCCCGGGATGCTTCTCTGTTCTTGAGATGAAAGGCACATGTCTGTGTTTTGGATGGGTTGGGGATCAGCTGGTTTTCCCTGTAATAGACAGTAAGAGCACTTAGAGCTTCGGAAAGCTTCTGTTCTACCATCTTAAAGCTCCCTGCTTGAGCAGTAATGGCATGATCATCAGCATAGATGAAACTCTCTGTCCCTTCTGGCAGTGGCTGGTCATTTGTGTAGATGTTGAACATGGATGGAGCAAGCACGCTCCCCTGAGGTAGGCCGTTCTTCTGTTTCCGCCATCTGCTTCTCTGGCATAGGAGCTGTTCAACAGTGAAACTCTCTGCCTGAAGTCCAGTGAAAGCTCCTTCTTTGGAGGCTTTGGAACAGAGGGTGGATGGTCATTTGTCAGGGGTGTTTTGATTGTCAGAATTGGTAGGATGGGGTTAGACTGGATGGCCCTTGGAGTCTCTTCCAGTGCTGTGATCTTGGAGAATCCTTGGTTATATTGCAGCTGAAATCCAGAATGGATAGAGGACTGGAGCTTGGGAATGGAATTCAGGCATCTGGGCTTCACTTCAAACTGAATTGGCTCCCTAAAAGGCATGGGCAAACTTGTGCCCTCCAGGTGTTTTGGACTTCAACTCCCACAATTCCTAACAACCTACCAGCTGTTAGGAATTGTGGGAGTTTAAGTCCAAAACACCTGGAGGGCACAAGTTTGCCCATGCATTCTCAATCCCCTGGAAAGCTTTGGGTGTTGTAGTTTGTCGGCATCTGTTGCCCATCTTCAGGCAGAATGATTCCTTCCAAGGTTTTTTCCCCCAAAATGTTAAATTTAAAAATAGACACAAATAAAAAGACATCAAGAATACTGAGAGACATATCTAACAACATGCCTAACAACAGAGACATACCTAACAACAAACATATCAAACTGCACAACGTACCATAAATCTCAGTGGCGCAATAGGTTAAACACTTGTGCTGGCAGGACAGCTGACTAAAAGGTCAGTGGTTCAAATCCAGGGAGTGGGGTGAGCTCCCATCTGTCAGCTCCAGCTTCTCATGCGGAAAAATGGGGGAAGCCTCCCAACAATGGTAAAACATCTGGTGTCCCCTGGGCAACGACCTTGCAGACGACCAATTCTCTTACACCAGAAGCAACTTGCAGTTTCTCAAATCGCTCCTGACACACATAAAAAGTACATCTCTATGTCATTGGACTAATTCTAAGAATGGATATATATATACATACTAGCCATCCCCTGCCACGTGTTGCTGTGGCCTAGTCTATGTATATGTGGTTTTTTGTGTATATGTATGAATATGTGTGTATATATTTGTGTATATGTGTATATGTGTGTGTTTGTGTGTGTGTGTGTGTATAGGGGTGTTTACACGTGCGTTGTAATGTTATTTTTGGTTTTTGGCTTTTTACATCCCTTCCACTGTGTTTTTCAGTGTTTTTATGAGTGATGGTCATTTTTTGGCCTGATAGGTGTATTGTGTCCACATTTGATGTCAACTCATCCAGTGGTTTTTGAATTCTGTTAATCCCAGAAACGAACATTACATTTTTATTTATATAGGAAAGACTTTATGTGTAGGTTTGGAAACAGAAACCGCTGATATATGGGTTCACATTAAAAGATGCAGAAGTAAACTATTTTTGTGGACATACGGCGGAAGAAAGAAATTATCAAGAAACCGAAAAAAAGGGGAAGCAAGAAATCCACGTTCAAAACCAGTGTATGCATATATGTTTGTAGTTTAGACTTCCTCGGTCTCTCAATGGAAATATTTGTGAGGCTTCCAGGGGTTAAGCGACAGAGGGGCGAAGCAATGGCACTGCGCTCCCATCTCCGGTTTCCTACAGGCCTCAGATTCCTAGCCCTGCCTTAAAGGGAGAGAAATGCCGTGTATTTTTCATCCAGATAGGAAAAAGGGACAGAGCTATGCTGGGAATGGAAGCAGTCCAGGAGGGAAAGATTTGCAGCCTTTCACTTTGCAATGCGAGCAATTTGCGGGGTGGGGTGGATTCTCATTTGGAAAAACAATTATTCCAGAGCCGGAATGGAGTGTTTTCCCCTGAGGAATTCAAGCTAGAACAAGCATGGGCAAACTTGGGCCCTCCAGGTGTTTTGGACTTCAACTCCCACAGGAATTGTGGGAGTTGAAGTCCAAAACACCTGGAGGGCCCAAGTTTGCCCATGACTGAGTTAGAAGGACACTCCAGTAGTTTACAAAAAGAGGGCAGGGCTCTCTCTCTCTTAAAAGTCCATGAATGGGACAGAGTAAATTGCATCATCAACACTTCAGAGCAAAACTTGGAGCATTTCTAGCTGGGGAAAATTCTAGCTGCTCAATGCTCATTGTTGTTGTTGTTGTTGTTCATTCGTTCAGTCGTCTCCGACTCTTCGTGACCTCATGGACCAGCCCACGCCAGAGCTCCCTGTCGGCCGTTACCACCCCCAGCTCCCTCAAGGTCAGTCCAGTCACTTCAAGGATGCCATCCATCCATCTTGCCCTTGGTCGGCCCCTCTTCCTTTTGCCTTCCACTTTCCCCAGCATAATTGTCTTCTCTAGGCTTTCCTGTCTCCTCATGATGTGGCCAAAGTACTTCAACTTTGTCTCTAGTATCTTTCCCTCCAGTGAGCAGTCGGGCTTTATTTCCTGGAGGATGGACTAGTTGGATCTTCTCGCAGTCCAAGGCACTCTCAGCACTTTCCTCCAACACCACAGCTCAAAAGCATCCATCTTCCTTCGCTCAGCCTTCCCTAAGGTCCAGCTCTCACATCCGTAGGTGACTACAGGGAATACCATGGCTTTGACTAGGCGGATCTTTGTTGCCAGTCTGATGTCTCTACTCTTCACTATTTTATCGAGACTGGACATTGCTCTCCTCCCAAGAAGTAAGCATCTTCTGATTTCCTGGCTACAGTCTGCATCTGCAGTAATCTTTGCACCTAGAAATACAAAGTCTGTCACGGCCTCCACGGTTTCTCCCTCTATTTTCCAGTTGTCAATCATTCTTGTTGCCATAATCTTGGTTTTTTTGACGTTTAGCTGCAACCCGGCTTTTGCGCTTTCTTCTTTCACCTTGATTAGAAGGCTCCTCAGCTCCTCCTCGCTTTCGGCCATCAGAGTGGTGTCATCTGCATATCTGAGGTTGTTGATGTTTCTTCCAGCAATTTTCACCCCAGCTTTGCATTCATCAAGCCCTGCACATCGCATGATGTGTTCTGCATACAAGTTGAAAAGGTTGGGTGAGAGTATGCAGCCTTGCCGTACGCCTTTCCCAATCTGGAACCAGTCTGTTGTTCCGTGGTCAGTTCTGACTGTTGCTACTTGGTCCTTGTACAGATTCCTCAGGAGAGAGACAAGGTGGCTTGGTATGCCCATCCCACCAAGAACTTGCCACAATTTATTATGATCCACACAGTCAAAGGCTTTAGAATAGTCAATGAAGCAGAAATAGATGTTTTTCTGAAACTCCCTGCCTTTCTCCATTATCCAGCGGATATTGGCAATCTGGTCTCTCGTTCCTCTGCCTTTTCTAAACCCAGCTTGAACATCTGGCAACTCTCGCTCCATGTATTGCTGGAGTCTTCCTTGCAGGATCTTGAGCATTACCTTACTGGCATGAGAAATAAGGGCCACTGTACGGAAGTTTGAGCAGTCTTTCGCATTTCCCTTTTTTGGTATGGGGATATAAGTTGATTTTTTCCAGTCTGATGGCCATTCTTGTGTTTTCCATATTTGCTGGCAAATGGCATGCATCATCTTGACAGCATCATCTTTTAAGATTTTAAACAGTTCAGCTGGGATCCCATCGTCTCCTGCTGCCTTGTTGTTAGCAATGCTTCTTAAGGCCCATTCAACCTCACTCCTCAGGATGTCTGGTTCTAATTCATTCACCACATCGTCAAAGCTATCCTCGATATTGTTATCCTTCCTATACAGATCTTCTGTATAGTCTCGCCACCTTCTCTTGATCTCTTCAGCTTCTGTTAGGTCCCTGCAATCTTTGTTTCTTATCATACCAATTTTTGCCTGAAATTTACCTCCAATGTTTCCAATGCTCATGCTGTGCCAAAACTAGGCAGTTTCAATTTCCCTTTCCACCCTTGGGGATGTTCTGCAGAGAACCAAGAACCAATTGCAGGGGAAAGCAAGAGAGACTTCTGCGTGGGAACAACCGCTTTCCTTAAACTCAGCTCCCTGCAGCTGTTGGACTACAAATCCCGTTCTCCCCATCTGCAAGACCCTGGGCCAAGTTGGAAGAGGACTATCATAAATAAGTTGGAGGAAAACTAGTATCTATCTTACTTAGGAAATCCCTCGTAGCTTGAGGATGATGTAGTGTCTTGGCAGTGGGTCCATAGGTGACTGTCGAGGATGATGGTCTTCCAGATCTAGTGTCTTAGCAGTGGGTCCATAGGTGACTGTCGAGGATGATGGTCTTCCAGATGTAGTGTCTTAGCAGTGGGTCCATAGGTGACTGTCGAGGATGATGGTCTTCCAGATGTAGTGTCTTGGCAGTGGGTCCATAGGTGACTGTTGAGGATGATGGTCTTCCAGATGTAGTGTCTTAGCAGTGGGTCCATAGGTGATTGTGGAGCGCTATTCTTGATCCACATCTTCTCCCGCAGTGAGGACATTGGTTTCCAGACAAGCATGACTACCTTCCCACAGAAGTAGTACCTATTGATCTTCTCACCTTTGCATGTTTTTGAACTGGTAGGTTGGCAGAAGCTGGAGCTAACAGCAGGAGCTCACCCCACTCCCCGGATTCAAACTGCCAACCTTTTGGTCAGCAAGTTCAGCAATTCAGTGGTTTAACCTGCTGCGCCACCAGGGGGTTAAATACAAAACCATAATTTTGACTCCCAAACCTGTCCTTGATTTATACATCATTCATTCAGCGAGTCTATTCGGAACTAGCAAATGCATTTGGGATACCGTTTATGTGCCAACATAGCTTGGTCCAAAGTGCCATCTTAAATGTCCCATTTTCAATAGGTTGTGACAAGCTTCCTTGCAACAAGCCATTGTATATGCGATGGCCAATGTTTACCTATGTATTTTCTTTGAAGAGATACAAGAAAAACAGCAAAAATAGGTGTTTGTGGGGAGAGGACTCTAACTTACTTACTTACTTACTTAGATACTTACGCGATCCCTCATATCTCGAGGAAGATGGTCCTCCAGATGTGGTATCTTGGTGGTGAGTCCGTAGGTGGCTGTGGAGCCCTATTCTTGATCCGCATGCTCTCCAGCAGTAAGGACATTGGTTTCCAGATGGAAGGTGGTCCCGGTCAGGGTTGGCTTGATGCGCCTTCCTCTTGGCACGTTTCTCCTTTTCACCCTCCATTCGTGCCTCTTCGAATTCCACAACACTGCTGGTCACAGCTGACCTCCAGTTAGAGTACTCAAGGGCCAGGGCTTCCCAGTTCTCGGTGTCTATGTCACAGTTTTTAAAGTTGGCTTTAAGTCCATCTTTTAATCTCTTTCCTGTCCGCCAACATTACATTTTCTGTCCTTCAGTTTGGAGTAGAGTAAATGCTTTGGGAGACAGGGATCAGGCATTCGGACAATGTGGCAGTCCAGCGGAGTTGAAGCAAAGACCACCAGCGTTGAAGCGATGCTCTTCTGCCATCTATCTATCTATCCACATAATAAAAGTGAAAAAACGTATGTGTATGTGGCTGGGGTATCCACTTACACAGACAAGTTCCACAAATGGCCACCACTCAGGAGACACCAAAGGACCTCCCTCAAATGACATTGCAGTTTATAGCGAGTGCCATGAACATGTCCAAGAGCCCTGCCAATGTCAACCACAAATGCCATACTGCCCACCACCCAAGTGAAGTATTTTATATGGGGACAATTTCATCCTAGATTTTATTTCTTTCCTCCACCACAGACATCCCAGTGTTTCTTACTCTCTCCATTGGTGTGGAATTTGCATGACCCTGCCAACTGCTTCTCCCATAACCCTTTCCTATTTTTTCTATGGAACACAGCAAACAAAGGAATTGATCAGCAACTGAACATATTACAGAGGTTTGGAGAGAATTCACCATGATTTATAGGAGTTGTAGGCACTAGGGTGTATCATTCTCCTGCAATCTAAGAGCATTCAGAACGCCACCAATGAAGAAGAAGACTATCATAAATAATCCGGATGAACTATCATTTATAAGTTGGAAGAACTATTATAAATGATTTGGAGAAAGAATATCATAAATAAATTGGAGGAAGGCTATCATAAATAATCTGGATGAACTGTCATTTATAAGTTGAAGGAACAATTAAAATAAGTTGTAGGAAGACTTATCAAAAATAGCTCCACTCACAGTGGACGGGTTGAACTACAGATCCTACCATCCCCATCTGCAAGGCCAGGTTGGAGAAAGACTATCATAAATAAATTGGAGGAAATGATCTGGATGATCTATTATACATTGGAGGACTATTATAAATAAGTTGGAGGGGAAAGATCATAAATAAGTTGAAGGAAGACTATCATAATGAATATGGATGAACTATGACTTATAACTTGGAGGAACTATTATAAATAAGTTGGAGGAAGACTATCATAAATAGCTCTGCTCACTGCAGATGGGTTGGACTACAGATCCTATCATCCCCTTCTGTGAGGCCAGATTGGAGGAAAACTGTCACAAAATAGCTCAGCTCCTTACGGATGGGTTGGACTACAAATCCCACCATACCCATCTCCAAGGCCAGGTTGGAGGAAAACAACTATATGTTGGAGGAGGGCTACCACAAATAGCTCAGCTCCCTGCAGCTGGGTTGGACTACAAAGCAATCTGCAAGGAAGACTGTCATAAATAGCATCATCCGTGAGAACCAGACAGTGAGAACCAGACAGAGAAATAAAATAAAATAAAATAAAAATAGAGATAAAATCCTAAAATCAAAAGGTGCTACACATCAGAATGATAAGGGTAAAAGTGCTCCGTTTACTCCATTGTGGTGACATAGGAACTCTTGGGGAACCAATTGTTTTCTATAAATAGAATTGAGTGGAATAGAACAATAGTGTAGCAAAAGTTTGTTCTGAAAACTGCTATCAGTGCCCTCTAACTAGTTATTCCCTGCCCTCTGCTCAGTAGGGCACAATCTCAGGGAAGGGGGAAATAACATTCAAACTTTAGCCATTGGACTTTACTTTGGGCGATATTCTCCCAGATAAATATATTACAACCTTTGCCCTGTAAATGCAAACGGTTCCTCTGTTGATTTGCCCTAGGAAAGGTTCCAGTTAGAAAACTACAAAGCCATAGAATGGGAGAGAAAAAAGAAACTTGGCTTTTACTTTTATTGTTGTTGTTATCATTATTACACTGGCCAACAAACATTTTGATGCCTCCAATGTTGTCCCTGTTTCTAGGCATATTTGATCTGCTGATTCCAAAAGCGACACCAGTTTTCTCCTTTTGGCTCTAGTTTTTGAGATACAGAATATATGCCGTCTACTAGTCACCCATAGAAAACCATAATAAGCATATCTAAGAAACGAGAGCTGATGTGGTCTATCCAAAGCAATTTTCTGCTTCGGTGCCTCAAATAACCCCAGAAACAGTCGTAAACACCAAGAATCTTTTATTGTTGAGCTGTGTTGTCTACTTATATGGGGTTTTTAAATGTGTATAATCTGATTTGGTACTCTAACGTATTTGGATGGGACATAACCAGTGAATACCAGGAGCTGTAGGCTGTGTTTCAGGAAAATATTCAGAGGTAGCAAGACCATGTCTGAGTATTCCTGGCCTAAGGAAATTCTATGAAATTAATGGGATTTTCATAAGTCAACAGAGGATTTGAAGGCACATGTTGATAATTTTTTTAAGATGAGCTGTCTTTTTCTGAAAGCTTCAAAGAGAGGTATTCCACCCCTTTTTGCTAGAAAAGGGTATACAAGGGGGTTTGGAGTGGCTGCGGGTCAAAGAAACAATCTGGAGAGCCACATAGGAGCCCAAGGATTGTTGCGGTCTTGCCTTTGTATGTGCCGCAGGGTTCTTTCAAGAGCAGATAAGAAGCTTTAAGGCGGGCGGGGGAGTCTTTTAGGCCAGGTGGAAGACAATAGGTAGTCTTTTGAATCTGTCTTTATTTTGGTAGATTGCCCTTAACAAATGATTTGCTCTGATGCCTGATGCTACCTCTGAAGAAATTAGGTCAAAGGTTCCCAAAGTTTGGTGTGTCTGAATTGATAACCAGTTCCTGGCTTTTAGATAGACAGTGAGGACACATGGGCACATCCAGTTGTTGGCAAAGGGCATCATTCCCGTCCTGTTTTAAATTCCTTCTTCAGTTTACTATAAACCAAAAATGAGCTGCGGTGGCTTAAACCCTTGGGCTGCTGAACTGCTAATCTGAAGGCTTGCAGTTCGATCTGCGAGATGGGGTGAGCTCCCGTCTGTCAGCTCCAGTTCCTGCCAACCTAGCAGTTTGAAAACATGCAAATGTGAGTAGATAAATAGGTACCACTTTAGTGTGAAAAGACAAAGAGATACTCCAAATCTTGATGCCACATAATCAGGAGATGACAGTGCAGGCACCTTCCCAGAGCCAGAGATGAACACTGCCTCCAGAATCCGGAAATGAAAGGAGAAGCCTCTGCTTATGGTTGTGTTTGCATGTCTCATTGTATATGATTGTAAAGACACTGAATGTTTGCTATGTATGTAAATGCTGCAGTCCATTCTGAGTCCCCTATGGGAGTAGGGCGAATATAAAGAAAATGTTTTGTTGTTGTTATTGTTATTATTATTATTATTATTATTATTATTATTATTGTATTGTCGAAGGCTTTCATGGCTGGAATCACTGGATTGTTATAGGTTTTTTAGGGCTATATGGCCATGGTCTAGAGGCATTTCTTTTCCCTGACATTTCACCTGCATCTGTGGCAAGCATCCTCAGAGGTAGTGAGGTATGCGGTATAGGGAAGCTAATGAGGAAACACAACATACAAACCACCTACAGACCCACCAAGAAAATCCAACAAATGCTACGTTCAGCAAAGGACAAGAGGGATCCTCTCACCTCTGCAGGAGTCTACCATGTACCATGCAGCTGTGGACAAGTCTACATAAGGACCACCAAACGCAGCATTGCCCAGACACGCATCAAGGAACATGAAAGGCACTGCAGACTAATTCAGTCAGAGAAATCAGCCATAGCAGAGCACCTGATGAACCAGTCTGGACACAGCATATTATTTGAGAACACAGAAATGCTGGACCACACCAACAACCACCATGTCAGACTACACAGAGAAGCCATTGAAATCCACAAGCATGTGGACAATTTCAACAGAAAGGAAGAAACCATGAAAATGAACAAAATCTGGCTACCAGTATTAAAAAACTCAAAAATTACAACAGCAAAACAACAGAGAGTAAACAATCAGGCACATCAAATCACCTCTCAAAGAAAGATTCCCCCAGGCACTTCCAAGCCATTAAATGCTTATCAAGGTGGTAGGTTGAAACATTCACACCTAGCTCCAGCAGACAAAAGTCCTTTGTCCCACTCTGGTCATTCAACAGATATACAAACCCATTTTCCTACTTCCAACAGACCTCACTACCTCTGAGGATGCTTGCCATAGATGCAGGCGAAACGTCAGGAGAAAAAAATGCCTCTAGACCATGGCCATATAGCCCGAAAAAAAACCTACAACAACCCATTATTATTATTATTTAAAATTAAAATAATCCCTCTATGTGTCTTCTTTGGAATCTCAGATCAGTTGTGTTTTCTAGGTTGTCTCTGCTTGGGGAAATTTTGGAACATCAGTTTGGACTGATGTTGGGCAATTTTAGGGCAGTACCCCCAATCATTACATTAGGGGGTGTTTGAAGATTTCTGGGTGGACTTAAGGGACTCTTGTTATGGTTCCCAAGTGCCCTATGCAACCCACGTCTCACACTTTGTCCACTCCTGTTCTAAAAAGACTCACAATTCCTGCTCATAGTCTACTGTGTCAGATACTTTTTGGTATCTTGAGATAAATAATAATAATGTTGTTGCAGAAATCCAAAGTATACCGACACACCCAGACTACCTTTGTGAGCTGATGCTGCAATGGCCCTGCTGAAATACTTCTGGAGATTGCGACCCCCTCGCCTGTCACTTCATCAAAGCAAGAGATGCCTCACCTCTCCAATCGTCTCACACTATGACGCCATAAATTTGGGGGAACAGGAGGTACCCGAGTACTTCAATTTTGCAAGTGACGTTATGGACAGATGGATGCAGATGGAAAAGGTAAGGGTGCTATTCCTTTTGGGAAAAAATAGTGAAAAAGCAGGTCATTCAGTGCAGGCAGCATACAGATCTCTCCTTCAACACAGAGGCTTCCTTTCCCGATGCTCCTGTGTTCCTCATCATTCATGTGCCCTTGCTTTCCCATTAGCTACCCTTCTCTTTGACTATTGGTGACAGAATTCCTGGTTAAGATGGTATGAGACTCTGTGCATTGCATCACTGGTTACCAATCTTATTTGTGCCAGGATGGAACAACGCCCCTGAACCCAGTCTTCTGGTGGGTAAATGAACAGAAAGAAGAGGTGAAGTGGACCTATGAAGAACTGGCCGTCTTGTCTCGAAAAGCAGCTAATGTGCTTACTGGTCCGTGCGGCTTGCAGAGAGGTGATCGACTCCTGATGATTCTCCCAAGAATTCCTGAGTGGTGGTTACTTGTTCTGGCGAGTATACGGACAGGTTCGTAAGTATTACAGGAGAGAATATTCTTTGTCACAAGTCAGGGCTTCCAGCGCCGTGGGGCAGTGAATAAATACTGAATTTGACCCTAGTTCCCTGGATAGATTCCATGTTTAATGGAATCTATCCAAAGTGCTGAAACCTGTTCTCTAAATAGTTTCAGCACTTTGGATAGATCCTGTAAAATCGTGGCCAGTTAACACTTCCCAACAAATGATTCCCTCCAGGCAGGAAGCAGCCAGGCTTTGAAGCTGTAAGGCCATTATATGCTTTTTTTTCATGCCAGAAGCAACTTGAGAAACTGCAAGTTGCTTCTGGTGTGAGAGAATCGGACGTCTGCAAGGACATTGCCCAGGGGACACCCAGATGTTTGAAGTTTTACCATCCTTCTCTCATGTCCCCGTATGGGGAGCTGGAGCTGACAGAGGAAGCTCAACCTGCTCTCCCTGGATTTGAACCAGCAGTCTTGCCCGCACAAGTGTTTAACCCATTGCGCCACTGGAGGCTCTATTAAATGCTAATCAAGGTGGCAAATTTCAACATCCACACTTGCCTCAAGCAGAGAAGAGTTCTTACTCCCACCCTGGATGTTATTCCACAGATATATAAACCTCACTTATAGAATCATAGAATCAAAGAGTTGAAAGAGACCTCATGGGCCATCCAGTCCAATCCCCTGCCAAGAAGCAGGAATATTGCATTCAAATCACCCCTGACAGATGGCCATCCAGCCTCTGTATAAAAGCTTCCAAAGACGGAGCCTCCACCACACTCCGGAGCAGAGAGTTCCACTGCTGAACGGCTCTCACAGTCAGGAAGTTCTTCCTCATGTTCAGATGGAATATCCTTTCTTGTAGTTTGAAGCCATTGTTCCGCATCCTAGTCTCCAGGGAAGCAGAAAACAAGCTTGCTCCCTCCTCCCTGTGACTTCCTCTCACATATTTATGCTTGCCTAGTTTCCAACAGACTTCACAATCTCTGAGGATGCCTGTCATAGACGTGGGCAAAATATCAGAAGAGAATGCTTCTGGAACTTGGCCATACAGCCCAGAAAATCCACAGCAACCCAGTGATTCTGGCCATGAAAGCCTTCAACAACACATCCTGTAAAATGTTTCCCTAAACCTGGAGAGGTTGCTGTAAAACCAATTTAGATTTACCTCTCTCAAGTTCCAGACCACTGGTTATCTCAAGGTTGCAGAGATACTCGGAGAGAACAGAACAACTTAGAGGAAATGGGCTGTGGTCAGAATTCTGTTGGTTACTAATGCATGTGTAAGTTATTTAACAGAGGCAGCTGATATTTGTGGAAGCAGAATAGCACATGCAGTGGCACCATGCATGCAAGTATTCGTGTGCATGTACAAGTATTCATGTGCAGGCACAGACAACATTGGTGCATGCACGTGTGCATTCAGTTGCACAGAGGTTGCACCCTCAGCTGATCATCCACCTAAGGTTTCACATTTGCAACATGAATATGAATATGCTCCTAGATCTGAATATGCTCCTAGATGTTTTACTATTCTTCCTGATCATAAGAGCTGTTCTGCAGTGGAATATGCTGCCTCTTCACAGGGTGGTGGACTCTCCTTCTTTGGATGTATTTAAGCAAAGGCTGGATGGCTATCTGTCAGGAGTGCTTTGATTGTGTTTTCCTGCATGGCAGCAGGAAGTTGGACTGGATGGTCCTTGGGGTCTCTTCCACCTCTTGGATTCCATTATTCTAATACTGAGAATTGGGTAATTCTCCCCAATAATTTATCAGAAATATACTTCCTGTCTGCCATTTTTAAAGTACTTAATGAATTTATTTTTTTAATCGTGTCAGAAGGGAATTGAGAATATGCTGCAAATTGCTTCTTCTTGTTTTTTGTTTGTTTGTTTGTTTGTTTGTCATGTCAGGAGAGACTTGAGAAACTGCAAGTCGCTTCAGGCGTGAGAGAATTGGCCGTCTGCAAGGATGTTGCCCAGGGGACGCCTGGATGATTTTTTTGTGTGAGAGAATTGGCCATCTGCAAAGATGGTACCCAGCGGACCCCTGGATGTGTTACCATCCTGTGGGAGGCCTCTCTCATGTCCCTGCCTGAGAAGCTGGAACTGACAGATGAGAGCTCATCCCATCTTTTAGGTTTTTGCGACATTGGATTTTCCCGGCTTGGTTTCCTGGCTTGGCATGTTAATTTACTGTTAAATGAATTTGTTGATGATTTGTAAAATATTTTTTTAAATGCTTTTGCTGTTTTAGTTGTAATTCTTATGGTATATATGTTGTTAGCATCATTTGATGCCTAAGTGAGGCCGCACCGAGTCCTCCTTGTGGGGAGAAGGGCGTGATAGAAATGTACGAAATAAAAATAAAACCTTCAGGTCTTTAGGTCAGCAGTTCAGCCGGCACAAGGGTCTAATACATTGTGCCAACCGCAGCTCCGAATGAATTGATCAAAACCATATAGGGTTTTATAGGTCACAGTCATTTTGCCCAGAAATTGACCAGTGAAGCCGTTTCAACCCAGGATTTGTGTGATCCCTGCATCCAGTCTCATAGCTGCAGCATTTTGAACCTGCCAGACTTTCTGAACACTTTCCAAAGGTTGTCCACATATGGAGTGCAATGCAATAATCTAAGTGGAATGTAATTAAGACAGATGTTACTGTGGCCAGATATGATATCTCAAAGGACTGGCAGAGCTGGCATACATATTTGAATAGTGCAAACACACTCCCGGCTAACACTGAAACCTGGGCCTCCATCAGGATGCCCAAGCTATGAGCCTGAGATTTCAGGAAAAGTGTAACCTTATCCAACACAAGCTGAATCTCTATTCCCTGATCTGCCTTTGACTGTCCAGAAGCACCTTTGTACTGTATGATTTGGTTTAAGTTTCAGTTAGTTTTTCCTCATCCCATTTATTCCAGACTAGCACCCCTGAGTCATAATCTAATATTTTCCCCTGCAACAGCTTAGATGGAAAACACTAAATGATCACTGAATGAGCATCACTAAGCATGGAGACTGGGTACTTCTTTCTCATTTCATTCACCTGCTTCTTTTCCAGGCATTATTTTCATTCCAGGGACATCCCAACTAACAGCAAAAGACATTTCCTATAGACTCCAGGCCTCCAAAGCCAAAGGCATTGCAGTCAGTGATACATTGGCCCCTGCAGTGGATTCAGTTGCTTCCGAATGCAAGTTGCTGAAAACCAAGCTTATTGTGTCTAAAGATGGCAGGGATGACTGGCTGAATTTCAAGGAACTTTTGCAGTAAGTATTGTAAAGTTAATGCATAACCAGATGTGGCCTTCAAGCATTTTGGACTATTGCCACCATAGGCTGACCTTACCATTGACCATGTTGGGTGAGGCCAATCAAAAGTCTGGATCACACTTTTGTGTGTTTGTGAATTAGAGCAATTAATGAAGATAGATATATTTGTAAAATGTTATATGAATAGCACATATGAAAGTTAACAAAATTAATCAAGGAAGACAAACACGAAGAAAAGAATACTCTGTTTTAATCTGAATTTATTTTCCCAAGAGAAAAGGGTCGGGGATTGTTGTAGAAGCCACAAGCCTTCTAGATATTCACAGATCTACTATTAGATCATCTCATCTAGTATTTTGTTTGTTATTTATATCAGATTGTTTGTTTGTTTACAGTATATTCCGCCCTTCTCACCTTGTAGGGGACTCAGGGCGGATTACAGTGCACATATACATGACAAACATTCAATGCCATTAGACATACAACATATATAGACAGACACAGAGGCAATTTAACATTCCAGCTTTCCAGTTTCATGAGGGTATGTTCGATTCTGGTCACAGGGGGAGTTGCTGCTTCACCGTCCACTTGTGACACCGAGTCCTTAATGGAGTACGTACTCATTCTTACGCATGCTGCTGGAAGGTTTTGTGGTGTCGTAAATTAGTTAAATTACCCTCTCCGCATAAAGCGGTATCTACATTTCCTACTTGACAGAGGCAACTGTCTTTCGAGCTGCATAGGTTGACAGCAAGCTAGATTATTAATGGCTGGGGGCTCACTCTGACCCGGGCTGGCTTCAAACTCATGACCTCTTGGTCAGTAGTGATTTAATGCAGCTGGCTACCAACTAGCTGCGCTACAGCCCAGTCCAGATGGAATTGTCCTCTATTTTCCTACATTATCCTTTCTCCCTGTTTTGAAGATGAAGATACCATTCACATTCCTGCAGTCCTCTGGCAGTTTAGATTGTTACTAGAAGAACAAGACTTTTTGTTGTGTTTCAGCTAAAGGCTGAAGATGAGGGGATTGTTCAGTCAGAGGTTGTGAGGAATTATGAGCTTTCCAGTGTGGGAAATGAGGGGATTTTGGATCATGATTCTTTCTGGGAGGATAGGTCTGTGTCTGGTCAAAAAGAAACAGCTTCAGAGCAGGGAGGAGATGGAGATTCTTTGGCATCAGAAGATAGGGAAGATCTTTCCCCTGGTCAGTCCTTGGCAACAGAAGATAAGGAGCTGGAAGGGAAAGATCTTTCCCCTGGGAAACACCTGAGGTCAGTAGGAGTATGAGACTCAATCTCCAGGAGGAAGGAGCCAGGTTACGGAGGTTACAGAGACTCCATGAGAAATCCTTGAAACAAAGGCATGACTTCATGGCTTGTGGACCTTAAATTAAAGTGTTGTTTACTGAAAGGGTTAGAGCAGGCAACACTGTGTTACCATGTACACCTTGGGTCTTGTTCTCATTCCACGTTCAAGTCTGTGTCTAAGATCTTTGGGAAGGTCTTGTGCTCATGTTCATGGATTCATGTTTTGGAAGAAGTTTCTGTGTTCCTGGTTATGGATTTGATTCCTGGTTTTTTCATGTTCCTTGTCACTTTTGAACAGAACTTTGATGTGTGGAGTATTGCCCTTTGAAAGCCTTTTTCCTATTGCTTTTTGAACATCGCTTTTTACATTGCCTTTTGCCTTTTTATATTTGCTTTCTTCAATAAACTGTTTAGTCAGTACTACTGGACTCTGTGTTGTGCTGGGAGCAAAGGTGAATTCAGGCCAGAGTGCAACACCTTTGTTGAACTGTATGGAAAGCAGATGTGGGCCCTTTCAATATATGTCCAAATGGTGGGTGTAACTAATGTACAGGAAATATGAGTTTCAAGCAAAAATCCAATGGATTTCTGCCAAGGGCTCCTGATGCAGACTTCCACTGCTGGAAAATGTGCCAGAATTGAAATTATGAAATAGGAAGCCATTGCGCAAATTAAATGTTGTTCGTCGGTGTTATGTTTTTTTAAGGGCTGCACCTGCTGATCACAATTGTGTTAGAACAAAGAGTGATGACACTTTAGCCATCTACTTTACCAGTGGGACCACAGGGACTCCCAAAATGGTGGCACATTCCCACTCCTGCTATGGCATTGGATTGACAACTATTGGCAGGTAATGTCTATTGATTATTTTCACATTCTGTGATACTACATTTGTGACTGATACTGATACAGTTGGGAACAGGGGATCCCATGAGATGAGAGGACATTTAGACTGGCTTGAACATTGACCAGGTGAATGAAACATTCAGGCTGAACACAGCAGAGTCCAAGGTTGGCAAGCCAGAAAAAGGGATGGGCAGTTGTGACCCTCCCAGAGTTGTTGGACTTCTGCTCTCGGCATCCTTCAGCTTGAGCTGTACTAGCTATGACTAATGGAGTTGCAATCCAAAAATATTGGTGTGGGGAGTTTACTGTTGTACACTGCAAGTTACAGCATAGCTTTGAGAAATTCCATATCCAAATAGTAATCTGAAGGGCTGATTGATTATTTAAAGATAATGGATATTTAATTAAAATAAACTCATTAAAATTAATGATATTTGTACAAATTGTAAATAATCAATCACAGTTCATTAGAGACTGGATGTGGGTTTACCTTCCATTTTGGCAAAAGCAAACAATTTGAACAGACCTCTGAGGATGCCTGCCATAGATATGGCGAAATGTCAGGAGAGAATGCTTCTGGAACATGGCCAGACAGCCCGGAAAACTCACAGCAGTCCAATTTCATTTAAAGTATCTCAGCACAGTAAAATATCTTTTACAATAATAAAACAGTTTATTACAGAACCAAAAATAAAGATCTAGAAAAGTGCATGGACAACTAAAATGAGTCTCTCTGAAGGGACGGCAGAAGCATCTCAATGAACATTTAATTACATGTGCGGAAGGAGGCAGGGCAGGGCTCCTGAAAATGTGATTCCTAAGAGATTATGAATCAAGGCAAGCTACTGAAAAACTCTGACAAGATGAAGGAAGATAGCTGTTCTCTCTTAACTTCCAGCTTTCAGACACAGATGAAACATGGCTAATGCCTTACAAGCAGAGGTCTAGGGAAGGACACATGGAGCACCAACTGAAAGTTGAACCATAGACAGTAAGAGAGAACCAGTACCTTGTGGATCCCCTGTCTTCCTCCGTAGCTTCTTCAGAATTAATCTAATATCCAGCCTTGCAATCCTATTGTACCACAACCAAATGAACCTCACAAACTACAACATGGTCACTAAGGCCTCCCCTACCAATCATAGCAAAGGGGAGGAACTATTCTGAAGAAAGAGGTGTTTTCTCAGGGATTCTGTTTCTATTTAATGTAGAGTATTCCACACCAAATGTAGCAATCTTGAACTTGGCTTGGTAGCAGTGGTTACTGGCAACTTCCATCTTAGTGGCATGGAGAAAGTATTTCAGGAGTTCAATCCAAACTTCAAAGGAGCTGTCCAAGTTGCTGAATATAAAGTTCAGATTTAAAGTTGAAACCGATTTCACCACGCACTGAGTAGGAAGCCATGGATGTAAATAAGTGCTTTGCTCAGACCTTCCAAGGAACATGCAGGGATTGCTGTGGAGTGGGCTGAAGTGCTGATTTTCGCTACCAGGTCTCTTTGTGAATCCTAAATTGGATTTGCATCAGTGCAGAGTCCTGCAACTTGTTTCCCAGGAGTCTGTTGCTGTGAGCCAGTTATTGACTAAGAGACATTATTTTCCCCTGAACAGGAGCTTCATGAATCTGAGCCGTTCATCTGTATTCTGGAACCTATCAGACCCAGGATGGGTAAAGTCGGCCTGGTGCTGTTTTTTTACTCCATGGATTAATGGTGCATGTGTCTTTATACATCATTTGCCAGTGTTTGACCCCACAGTTGTATTAAATGTAAGGACACCTGTTGAAATCCAAGATGCCTTTTCCAATTTAAACTGATTTGCTTATAACATAAGAATCATCCCCAGTTAATCCCATAGTGTCACCAGGTACAATTGGGAAATACTCTGACTTAGACCCTGGAAGGTTCATATGAGAGTTTTTTAAGCTTCAGAAACACTCCAAACAGCTTTACAGAAATATGAAAAGATATATTAAAAAGAGAAACTAAAAACTACTGAATGGAATTAAAAATAATGAAATCGTAGCACTAAATGGATTTGTAGCCCTAAATGAAATTGTTGCACTAAACTTGTGGAGAGCTATGTTCAGATCCTTTGGTAGCTCATTTGGGTGTCTGTGTCTCAGGGGAAGGAATGGACAGCTTGCTTCAAGAAATCTTGCCAAGAAAATCCCACATATGCAATGCCTTAAGCTCACCATAAACTAGAAATTACTTTGAGGCACAGAACAGCACACAATACTTCAAAAGCAATGGTCACTAAATGTTATGGGTTCCAGTTTAGCATATCTTTGAAGGGAGTTCTAGAACCTGGGAGCAGCTGCCAAGAAAGCTCTCTTGCTTGTTCCAACTAGCAATACTGTGAGGGAGACAGGACAGACAAAAGGCTTCCTCAGAAGACTTCAAAACATAGGCATAGGGAGATGGCCCTTCAGTGATGGTACTTTTGTTTCTTCTACTAGACTCTTGCAAATTATCCAGTCACCAACTTCTGCACACCTCCTACTGGATACCGGATGCTGGTACAGCATGATATCACAAGGTATTTTTCATCATGTGACTCGCAATACAGTTGGCTCTCCACATCCACAAAAGCGAGAAAAATGCAAATACAATTTAGGGCAAGGCTCCTAAGTGCTCCCCAGAGTTTCCAAGCAGGCATCTGGGGGAATCCTTGAGTGGTAGTGTGCACAAAAAAAAAAAAAGTATCCATTCCTCATGTTGCTTCCTCCCTCCCAAAGTCTGGGTCCATGTGAACATAGCAGCCCGACTTCAAGGAGATCGATTGCTTCTTCTGCCCACCTGGGGCCGCTGTGTGCACATTCACATTACCACCCTGTATTCTCTGGGTTACTTATCATCCCTGACCTGCTCCACCCAATGGGTACAACATGGCTAGTGTCCCTCACTCATCACTTGGAGTAACACTACCTGGAGGAACAAAGCAATCAGAGAAGGGAGGGGTGAAAAAGTGGCTGATTCCTCCTCTCCCCTCTCCGGACTCACTCTGGCACCTTATGGCCAACATCACTCCATCCGATGGGTGACGGACACTAGCCATGTTGTGCCCGATAGCCATGACAATGATAAGAACAGGAGGTGGTGGTAAAAGTGGCTATCTGGTGAAATCAAACCAGGTTTAGCACTGATGGGTGGTCCAGACTCCTTCCTGTGTCAGCAACGACCAGAGGGCTTGTGGTCAATACCACCCCAAGCCTGATCTGGAATTCGCCACTCCGGATCAGTCCAGGGATAAGGTGTTGATTCTTTTGCAGGACTCTTGTGAGTTTTGTTCTTGATATTAGCAATTTTTAATTATGTTTTTCTTTTTTATCTGTGACTTCCTTTTGTTATACATGTCTGTGCTGTGATCTTGTTAGTGTAGACCAGGCATGGGCAAACTTGGGCCCACCAGGTGTTTTGGACTTCAACTCCCACAATTCCTAACAGGCAGTAGCCTGTTAGGAATTGTGGGAGTTGGAGTCCAAAACACCTGGAGGGTCCAAGTTTGCCCATGCCTAGTCTATACTAACAAAGGCTGTTGTTGTGTTGCGACCATATGTAGAGCCACCCTAAGACACAAATAGACTCTGATCTGTTCCAAATCAATGTAGCAATGTAGAATAAATTAATTAAGAAGATATTAATCTACCGTCATAGATCTGGCTAAATTTAACCAGTGGTACTAGTCACTATAACCACAGATTGTTTTTAATTAGATTTCTAATTGCCCATAAACACGTTGCAATATTTCAGAAAGTTATCAGCTGGTTTGTTTTTTAAAATTCCATGTTAATTTGGCAGTCTAGGCGAAGTCTCCAATCTTCATGCTCCATTTGTTCTATCTATCTCATTGTTGTCTTACCTTGTGTCATTGTGTTATATAAGTACACATGCATACAGCATACAACATACACATACTCCTAGGAATGTCTGTTTCCATCACCAAGAAACATTTTATCTCCATCGAACTCCACTGGGTGACCATTTCATACTCCTGCAGCTTCAGAAGGTCAAGGCTAGAAATCCTGCCAAGAAAACCCTGTGATAGTGTTGCCTTCAGGCCACCAAAAGTCAGAAACAACTGAAGGCACACAACAAGGCAATCTATTCTATAACATTATGTTGCAAATTTCACTCATGGCTTTACTGGGGTTTGTAATCTTTTTGTGTAGGTACAAATTCATGAGTCTGAACCACTGTGTGACAGGAGGGGAAGCACTCAACCCAGAAGTGTATGAAAACTGGAAGAAACAAACTGGCCTGGATATCTATGAAGGATATGGACAAACTGAAACAGTATGTATCTTCATTTTGGCACCCCTTTGGCATAAGCAAACCCAGGCCCATGGGGTGGATGCGGCCCCTTGGGCTCTTTCTTCTGGTCCTCCTCTGTCTCCCTGTCCTCACCCTGGGGGTGTGGCAGCCGACCATGTTCCCAAGCTGAGAGGAGGGTTGAGGCAGAGATTCACGGCTGCTGAAAGCTCTCTGGAGTATAAAAATTAGGGTGGAAAAATGCATTTTTGCTTGAGAATATTGTTATTCTGATGTATTCGTTATTCTTTCTTTATATTGTTTTCAGTTTAATCTTCTAAATCACCTCCAAGCTCTTAGTGCCTGCAGGAGGTATTTAAATGCAATCTTTGAAATCAAACCATACTTCACATGCTTTCCATGTTTTTTGGTATTAAGGTGGAAATTTCCACTCTTCCACCCCATTAATGATATAATTCTTCCCCCTCTTTTTTTTTTTTTTACAAAGGAAGCAACAAGTAAATTTAGATATTTTCTTCCAACTGCAAGAGAGCTTTCAAAAACCACGTGCTTTTCAAAAGCTGCTTGCAGTCTGGGACATATTCTGTGCAAAATTCATGTGATTGTTTTGCACAGAAAACAGCAGAAATTGTTGCACTCTAGCCTTGAGACACCTTTTCCCCATCATCACACCAGAGTCCATTAGTTCTAACTACAGCAGTTTATTAAAAAAAGCATGTGCAAAAGGAAAAAAATAACATTTCCCAATAATCAGAAGAAAAGGTGTTATAAAATAACAGTAGACGATAAACAAAAGAACAATAGTCCAAAAGAGCAAAATACATGAAGTCAAAGAAGTCAAGATCACAAGCATAAATCCATAAGCATGAAAACAGGAACTTTTCCAAGGCAAAACTCTTTCAGGAACATAGGCAAACACAGGAGACTTGAATAATGAGCTTGAGAGCAGAAACAGGAACCTGACTCTATGGCAATGTTGTCTGCTCTGGAGACACCAAGTAAACAACACTTAATTTAAGCTCAGGTCCAACCAAGAAGCCATGAGATCGTTCTTCACACACCTAGGTTTCAAGGACTTCTCACAGAGTCTTTCTGAACACCTAATTATTCTATTCTTCACTCCCTCCATGTGGAGACTTAATCTGATATTGCGGGAAAACTCCCCATCAGCTGAAGGCCTATTCCCAAGAGAAACGGACTTTTCCCCCATTGCAAACATTGAAATCCCAAACATCTTCTGTCTCATCTTCAGCTGTCGGCACTTCTCTCTGATCTGAGGTCTGCAATTCAGTCTGTTCACACACAGACTCCTCTGTGGGAAACCCATCATCCCTTTCATCCTCTGAGAAATCCCTAGCATCTTGCTGCTGAGCCACAACAGAAATATTATTTTCAGTGCAGAAAAAGCTGCACCTTTTCCGGGAATAAATCCCAAATTGGGACTCAGTCCCAATTTTCAGCATGTCCTGCTTGGGAAATGGCATTTTCTGTCCAGAGAAAAAAATATTTCTGCATAGAAATACTTTCTGCTGAGAAATTGCTGTTTCCTATGTAGAAATTTCTGTTTTCTGTACAAAATAATAATGTGTGAAATTTGTAAAGAATACATCACAAACTACAAAGATTCTCATCACTCCAGCATTTTTCTCATCAGGGTTTCTCAACATTCAAAATGTTTTTCAACCATTTTCCAAATATGTTTAAATATTCATTCCTTCCTTTTGCACCAGATTATTTAACTAAATTACTCTTATTCTGTTTCAGGTAGCAGTATGTGCAAATATAAGAGGAAAGAAAATTAAACCAGGTTCCATGGGAGTGGCAGTTCCACCATATGATGTTCAGGTAAAAGAACAATTGCAGATTTGCAAAATCTGTATCCATCTCAAGATTGACAGGGAATAATATGGAAATATGCATTACCCTCCCAGAATGTTATTGTGACTGGGGAAATATCCATTGCTCTGAGATAGAGGGAAGCCATATTTCAGAAACCCTGGATACCAAATCCTATTAAAAATGTTGTTCCAACAGATTATAGATGATGAAGGCAATATCCAGCCTCCAGGGACAGAAGGAGATATTGCTATCAGAATCAAACCAAAGCGGCCATTTTGTCTTTTCCAACAGTATGTCGTAAGTAATCATTTTTTCAGTTTGGCCATTGAATGCTTGCAACATATCAGCCCCTTCACTTTGCAGTAGATCTGGTGATATTTTCTTTGCTGAAGTTTCTCGGATGTGGAACTATTCGTAAATTTTGCTCATTTAAATTTCTAATTATATTTTACTATAAAAGGGAGACATTCTATAGCAGACCACACAATAAATTTGAAAGCAGGGGCATGATGCAAATGGGCATCACTACACAGCTGCTGTAGCCCACATCTCTTCATTGAGGACTCTGCCAACTATCAACTATCTTCCATTTATGATAATCTAAAGTATGAGCCCAACGGTCTCCGATACAAAATATATTACGAATGCTGATATTAGTAGTCCTTGAGACCGTAAATAAACTGAAAATACTTGTAGTCCATGAGAACGTAAACAAATTATGTATAGTCCTTGAGACAGTCAGTGAACTAAAATCTTGTCCATATGGTCTCCAATGCAGAATATACTCCAAATGATGATATTAGTAGTCCTAAAGACCGTAAATGGATTGACAAAACTTGTAGTCCTTGAGAACGTAAACAAATCAATACTTGTAATCCTTGAGAACGTAAACAAATGACAAGGATCCCCGGGTTGAGTTCGCCTTGTTTCGGGGGACTTCCCCTTCTTCAGAATGTTTCTTCTATTTGCTAGCAGGTGGTTCACACCCTACATCCCTGTGTGGGTAATAACAATAACAAGATAGCAACATAATAGATATGCCAACAAAAGGCACCCAAACCAAAAACATTTAGGTGTTTTGGCCTACAACTTCCAGAAATCCCAGGCAGTTCACCAGCTGTTAGGACATCTGGGGACCCACCGGTTGAGAACCACTGCTGTAGGGTGAACTACAACTCCCACCTATAGTGAGTCAGTCCCCTCAAACCCCTCTAGTAGATTCAGTTGGTTATGGGGGTTCTGTGTGCAAAGTTTGGTCCAAGTCCATCATCAGTGAAGGTCACAGTTTTTCTGGTTGTGGGTGAACTGCAGCTCCCAGAAAAGGAAGGTAACCCCCCCACACACACACACACACAAAACCCCCTTCTGTAATCAAATTTGGAAGTATCAGGCATGCATGCCAAGTTTAGTACAGATCCATCAGTGTCTGGTTTAACTGTGTTCTCTGGATGTAGGTGAACTACAACTCTCCTAAATCAAGGTGAATTTCCCCCAGATGCCTCTAGTATTTTTTGCTGGTCATGGGGACTCCGTATGCTAAGTTTGGTCCAATTCCATCTTTGGTGGAATTCAGAGTGCTCTTAGATTGCAGGTACCTACAGCTCCTATAAATCCCAGTCCCTACAATTTCTATAAATCATGGTGAATTCTCCCCAAACCTCTCTAGTATGTTCAGTTGCTGATCAATTCCTCAGTTTGTTGTGTGCCATATGGGGAGAGTCAGAAACACTGAAATGTCTGTGGTGGAGGAAACACATAAAATCTAGAATGAAAATGTTCCCGTATGAAAGCTTTCACTTGTTTGGTGGACAGTGTAGTGTTTTTGGAGGGCATTGGCAGGGCTCTTGGACATGCTCATGGTGTTCACTACAAACTGCAATGTCATTGGAGGGAAGGCCATTGGTGTCTCCTGAAGAGTGGGAACTGTAGCTGTTTGTGGAGGCAGGAGCTTGTCTGTATAAGTGGACACCCCTGCCACATACACACATACATATTTTCACTTTTATTGTGTGTAAAATTTATAAACATCCAACATGCAAATTTGGTTCTATGGATGAAGATAATGTACTTAAAAGGATATTTTGTATGTTCCGCTGCTATAGATAAGTACTCGTTAAGTACATTTTCAAAAATTTATTTCATACCCGTATATACAGGGGGTCACAAAGTTTAAGAAGCCCTTTTTGTTTTGTGTCAAAAGCATTGAATAGAATGTTGTAAAGCAATGCTTTGGGTTGGAAAGATTAGCCATTTACATGAAACATTGCCCAGGGGACACCCAACTGTATTTACTCAGTCTCCAAGGAGGCTCTTTCCGTGTTCCCCTGATCAGATGCCATATGGCACACAGAGCATGAAGTTGAAATAAAGTCATCCCAAAGGCAAGGCATCCTGTCTGACTACTCCCAGCCATTCTCTGCCCATACATACCATACATACATACATACATACATACAACTGGTGGAGTATGAAAATGCTGCCTTACCTTACCCCTTTGTCTTGAGGTGTCAGTTGGATGTCATGGAAATCATATCTGATTGGTTTTAGGATAACCCTGAGAAAACTGCAGCCAGTGAGCGCGGGGATTTTTACTCCACTGGCGACAGAGGGCTTATTGATGAAGAAGGCTACATTTGGTTTGTTGGAAGGTCGGATGATGTTATTAATTCCTCTGGGTAAGTTCCCTTGAAATGAGTTTCATTTGGAAGCTTGGTTGGTTGGTGTGCATTTAGCCCCCAGTAGAGCAAGGAATGTCTGTGTCCTCCCTTAGATACCGTATTGGCCCCTTTGAAGTGGAAAGTGCCTTGATCGAACACCCAGCAGTTGTCGAATCTGCTGTTGTCAGCAGCCCAGACCCTGTCAGAACAGAGGTAATGAGAAACAGCTCGCTTCCCATTCTATCCCTTCCCCAAGTTGATTCTTTTTGACATTCTCAGAAAACAATGGGACCGGAGTATCTGCTTTACTCCTGTAATCTTGCCAGCCCAAGGGCCATCCCAAGATTGTTCATTTCTGAGAGAATACAGAATTATTTCTCTGAGTTGTTAATACTTAAAATTGGCATCCTACAGGTGGTGAAAGCTTTTATAGTCTTGTCTCCGAATTATACATCGCATGATCCAGAAAAGCTTACCAAGGAACTTCAAGATCATGTAAAAAAGGTCACTGCTCCCTACAAATATCCCAGAAAGGCAAGTATCCTCCTGCTATTTAATAGAAAGGTTCATAGAATTTTTGAACTGGAAGGGAGGAAAGGGGCTATTTTGTCCAACTCCTGTTATACAATAATACTCAATTAAAAGACTACAGAAAGATGTACATCCAACCTCTGCTCAAAGACTCCCAAAGACAGAAATTCTAAGGCTAAGGCCACATAGGTTAGCTAGTTCAACTCCATTCTGCCCTGCAGGAAAAGCACCATCAAAGCACTCCCGACAGATGGCCACCCAGCCTCTGTTTAAAAACCTCCAGAGAAGGAGCCTCTATCAGACTCCAATGCAAAGAGTTCCACTGTTGAATAGCTCTTTTTACAGTCAGGAAGTTCTTCCTAATGTTCAGATGGAATCACCTTTCCTGTAATTTGAACCCATTGCCCCATTGAGTCCTCCAGGACAGCAGAAAAACAAGCCTGATTCCACTTCCTTTCAAATATTTATACGTGGCTCCTCTCATGTTTCAACTCAACCTTCTCTTCTGAGGTTAAACAGACCCAGCTCTTTAAGATGTTCCTCAAAAGGATTCATGTTCTCCAGACCTTTGACCATTTTAGTTGTTCTCCTCTGGACATCTTCCTGCTTGTCCATATCACTCTTAAAATTGTGATGCCGAGAATTGGATACAGCATTATTCCAGTTGAAGTGTGACCAAAGCACAATAGAGGGTGCCATGACTTCCCTTGATCCAGAGTCAATTTATTCCACTGTTGAATGGCTCCTAAGATGAAAAAGTTCTTCTTAACATTCAGGTGAAATCTCTTTTCTTGTAATTTGAGTCCATCGATTCATGTTCTAGTCTTTGGAGAAGTAGAAAACATAATGTGCTCCATCTTCCACATGGCATCTGAATGTCCATCTTCCACGTGAGACATGTGTAAACAATGAGTCTTGGCCCACAGGGAAGTCAGTGTCAGAAATGCGGGGAGGCAGCATTGTGCCAAGAAGGACAAAAAGAAGGAAAGAAGGAGAGCAAGAACAAACGTATCTTGCATCCTGATGAGGACATGGTCAATCAAACTTCATCCCAAAGAACTGGGGGAATTTGATGTGGTGAAGGCTCTTTCTTTGGAGGCATTGAAACAGAGGCTGGGTGGGCATCTGTCGGGGGGTGCTTTGAATGTGATTTTACTGCTACTTTGTAGGGGGTTGGACTGGATGGCCCACAAGGTTTTAACTTGTAATATGGTAAATTTCAATTGAACGTTAGAAAAAACTTCTCTCCAAAAATAGTTTTTGGCAATGGAATCAACTGCCTAGAAGATGGTGGGATCTTCTTCTCTAGGACCTTCAAAAATGCTGGACAGCTGTCTGTTGGGGGTTGCTTTACCTGGAGATCCCATATGGAGCTGCAGGTTGGACTCAATCACCCATGTGTCTCATTCCAACACTAAGTTTCTGTTATTCTATCCTCTTAGAAAAATAAATATAGCTATTTAGATTCCAGAAGATTAACATGAAAACTCAACCTTTCACTCACTTTTCTATTGGGGTGATGAGACACACATCCCAGCAGCAAGGCTAACTGATGAGACTGCCCAATATTATGTCAAATCATTGGTTCCTCTAGACCAGTGTTTTCAACTGTGGCAGACATTGAATCTTCAAGGCTTCTGGTTGGATTTCTTCTTGATCTTCTCAGGCAATCAATAGTCTTCTTAGCTAGTATTCAATCCACATTCTAACCAAGTCTGATCTTGCTTAGCTTCCAAAAGCCAAACAAGACTAAATGTATTTCCATTGCTTTGTTTTAACTGCTTTTGGCTCTGAGTCCAAGAGGATATTCAGTATTTTAGAGTTGTCAGCTTTCACCCACAAATCCTTTTGGATCCAAAGTGGATCCAAGATAATGGCTCTAAAGTAAAGCTAGGTAGATCCAGATTCCTTCAAAAAAATTGGCTCAGATTTTTGCCATTTATTGTTAAGACAACAACATTGGTGTTGGGATGGGATTTGGGAAGTCCATACTGAAGTGAACCATTAAACGTATCAGGTGAACCTTGGATGGAATAGTGAGGAAGAAAACCATAATCCTGAACTTATTCATGGAAAACCAGGGTAGAAATGTAACTAACGAATAAATTGAAAATTGATTCTCTTTTTTTTTCCTGACACAGATTGAGTTTGTCCAAGAACTACCAAAGACACCTACTGGGAAAGTCCAAAGGAATGTATTAAGGAATCGAGAATGGGGGAGAATCTAGCTTCGGATAAGCATTTGCAAATGATGGTTCTCCTCATCCCTGCCCTTGTCTATTGAGGTGGATAATTCCCCACTAGTTTCTCAATTTCTGATATCTTTTTCAAAGAATTATGTTCTAAAAATGCTAAGCAGAAACATTGACACAGTCAAGAAAGAACTGTACTTTTGACCCACAGATACTCCTAGAATAGATCTGAAATTCTCCCAGGATTCATGATTTCTGCCTTAAGATTATGGACAATTGGTGGGTATTCTTTGCAAAATAAAACCAAAACATAGGAGGAAAGATAGGCGCACGCTGGGGAGAGGAGGCATTGGAGACGGGAGCGAAGGCAAGGAGACAAACTATTTGAACAAAACATATAGCATTGTTCGAATAGATAACATTAAATCAATACTTATGCAAAAATATACCTTTTACCTCTGAGAAAAGGGTTACCTTGAAGGCTACATAGAGGCTGAGGGGACAATTTTGTCCCATTTCTGCCCTGTTTGTAACATCTTAAACCCAGAAGATGCTCTCTTAAAGACAAGAAATGGTATTGTCAAAGGCTTTCATGACCGGAATCACTGGATTGTTGTAAGTTTTTTGGGCCATATGGCCACGTTCTGGAAGCATTCTCTCCTGATGTTTCAATTGCATCTATGGCAGGCATCTTTAGAGATTGTGAGGTATGAGACAAGAAATTCTCAGGACATGCCATGGAAAAGGCATCCTCTGGACCTAAAATAGTCTCGTTTTCACCAAAAATGTGTCAATAATGCTAAGGAGGATGTTGGAAGCATTTGAAGATACAAACCATATTGATATTTTCTTTCTTTCTGGGAGTCTGGCTCTCCAGTGCATCCTCTAACTACCGGGAGATGCCCACCTTTGCCCTATAATAAATAAGACAAGAAGCATCAATATCAATAAGTGTCAAAGGCTTGGATCATCTATTATGACCTATGTTATGTAACTTTATGGATACTTAACTGTGACATGATATTCTTCTGAAACTGTGAAAATGCTTAAGGGGATACCAGCAAGTGCCTTCATGAGCATCAAGCTGTACCAATATACATCAGCTCTCCTTAGCTAGGGCTTTGATGCACATCACTGCAATGTGCATCAGTCTCATTGTGCATCCATCCCAATGTTCATCCGTTACTTTTCGAGCTTCCCTATGCAGTAACTTGGTGGCAGTCCCTTGCTGAATATGGATCTTATAGAACTGCGGACATAAGTACACTTACGAAGTCCCACATAAGCTATGAAGGTGTTAAGTCCCGCATATACTTTTGGATTATTTTTTAAATGATGGCTCAAACAGCATCCAGTGCTCTAAAATATTGAAAATAAGCTCTGCTCCTGAATGTAGCCACCTTCTTGTCTCCCTTCTTGTCCTGTAACCAAAATAAAGTGTATTTCATAAGATGCCTACTCAAAGTTTAATGTGTATTGCAGGTCAAGTGTTGTTAGGTTTCTAGCTTTCATCTTGTTGCTCAAGGATAGGGAAACCTGTGGCCCTTCCATCAATCTCTCATTTTCTCAGCGTGGGTTGTATTCTGTTCAGTGCACAGGGAAAGCAAGATTACATGAGGATCATTGAGTGAAAGTGGCTGGCTCATCCCCAAGCTGACCTGGTTATTCCAGACCTCCAGTTCTC
This sequence comes from Anolis sagrei, assembly GCF_037176765.1. Classification (NCBI taxonomy): domain Eukaryota; kingdom Metazoa; phylum Chordata; class Lepidosauria; order Squamata; family Anolidae; genus Anolis; species Anolis sagrei. The sequence goes on along the minus strand of NC_090035.1, from coordinate 16,570,967 downwards.
AAAAGCCTTTTGTCAAATCTCTGATTTCATTGTCTTTGGACTTATTGTATGATGCTGTTATTCCACACCATTTGCATTATCAGCAATCGTGGCCATTTACTGACATGATGACCATCGGCATTGCACCTCTACTTACCAGACCATTGCAATGCTATGACAGCCTGTAGTCCTGTTGCTGCACTTTGGGTTAGCAGTCTGACTCCCATCTCCCACAGTACTGTCACTTTGGATTTTTAAAAGCTTATTTTGTAAAAGCAACTTCACAATGCCAGTGAAGTTTGCGTTTTTACAAACACACACACACCTTCACCTGAAGTATTAGTGCAAAAGTGCAGTGAAGAAGAGTGGGAGGCGATTTCCCCATCCCATGACAAAGAAAACGGCGATGATATGCTGGTTCAAAATCAACTACAAAGAAAACGGTAGGCAGAAACACAGTTTTCTGATGGGGCCGGAGGTTTAGTACAGCTGGTAAATCATCATCAACTATAAGATCTATCAACCAAAAGGTTTCAAGTTTGAAGCCCCAGGTCAGCATGATTGGCCAACTGTCAGCCCTGCTCACTGTTTACCTAAGCAGTTCAAAAATAGCTTTACCTGTAATTAGAGAAATTAAGTACCGCTAAAAGCGGGGGAGGTGTTTTACAAAGCCATAAAAAAAAGAAAATCAGAAAATGCTGGAATCAGGAAGTCCTGAAGGCGTTTCCTCATAGAGGATGGAATGACAGCACCCCTGTACACTTGAGCCCAACTGTCCATGGCATCAGAACAACACCTTCTTCTGTTCTGTCTGTCTGCATCTATACAAATGGCATTGAATGTTTGCCGTGTATGTGTATTTGTGATCCGCCTTGAGTCCTCTTCAGGGTGAGAAGGGTGGAATATAAATAAAGTGTTGTTGTTACTATTATTATTATAAAAAGACAGTACAAGAGAAGCGTAATGGGATGAAATCATCAGATAACATGGGTTTGCCTTAAATATTACATGCAATTACACCTCTCTTCAGCTGGTGAGCCCATACCAGGCTCACCAGCTGAAGAGAGGGACTGAGGGCAGCCCGAAATACTTGCCCCCGAGTTGCTTTGCCAGGCACGAGGCTGGACACTGCCTGACCCGTTGGCAAAGAATGTGTCCCCAGTGCCTCCTCTCCCTGGTGTCTGTCTGTCTTTCCTATTGCCATGCCTCCTGTCTAAGGTGTGCACCTGTCTCCCTGCCTCCCCTTAAAAATCTCACATATAAAGGAGGTCACAAGTCAAATAACCTTAAGAAACCCTGCCCAAAGTCACTGTCTTTAAGGCAGACCTTGCACAACTGGGGATGGACTTAGCACAGCAGGTTAAACCACTGTGCTGCAGAAAAATCCTGCTGATCAGAAGGTCATCAGTTTGATCCTCGGTTGGGGTGAGCACCTGCCATTAGCCCCAGCTCACCTGCTCACCTAGCAGGTCGAAAGTAGAAATGCAAGTAGATAAAATAGTACCGCTTTTATCGGGGAGGCAATAAAGGTGCCCTTAAGGACATCAATCAGAGGAAAGCTCTTCGGTATGAAAAATGGAGTGACAGCAACCACTCCATCCCCTCTGTGGCCAGCGTCGAGTACAGCTGAAAATAAGATGGGAAAAACTGCCTTTACATCTGTTTGTGTTGTCTGTCCTTCCTAATGGTATAATCAGCATTGAATGTTTGCCGTATGTGTGTTCTGTAAGTCACTCTGAGTCCCCTTTGGGGTGAGAAGGGAGAGGTATAAATACTCTAAATGAAATAAATAAATGTGGAAGTTTGTAATCTCCATCCCAATGGAGAAACAGAAAGACATCTTTCTGTCCCAATGGAGTTGCAAAATTCCAAGAATTAAAAAAAAGACAAAGAAAAGAAAAATTACAGTATTTCTTCAACTGTAAGATGTCACCGATTGTAAGATACATCCTAATTTTAGTGCAACCACCCCCAACAAAAATCCATAAAAGACACCTGTGACTCTAACACGCACCCCATTTTTCGAGATGTTTCTCTAGGAAAAAAGTGAGTCTAAGAACTGAAAAAATACAGTAATGTGAAAGTGGAAAACATGAATGACTACTCAGGTAAACATATCACAAAGGAAAAGTCTGACTGCCAGTGGAAGTCTACTGCCAGTTGATTACACAAATGAGAATCAATTGGTAGGAAAATAGCCTCGATACATTCCCTGCAGAACACATCACTGGCACAGACGATGAGATTCAGAAGGGGGTAAGATCTCACCTGGAGAAGCTTGCATCTAGAGGTCATCAAAAAGAAGGAACAGTGAAAATGCTTGGGAAAGTTTTCTAAAATGTTCAGGATGCATAGTCAATGCATAGAACTCATGGGATCCAAGCAAAAGGTGCAGAGGCTCATGTCATCGCTCCCGTTGAGGCTCGCATAGCATGTCAGAGACGGGGTTTGTGACGGAATGAAAATCATACATAGCTCACTTCTTACCAATCCACACACTGTCTTGCTAGAGAAAAGATATGCCACACAGATTATCAATAAAGAATACGGTGTTTACTCTTCGTTATGCAGAACAACATATAGACAGTCACGTGAACAGTTGCATTGACTTAACACAATGTCCTTTGAGAGAGATTAAAATGTTCCTTGAGTGTTCATGTGAAGGATCTTCTTCCAGAAGCTCAGAAGCAGAAATATAACAACAACAACAACAACAACAACTTTATTTTTAGAGCCCGCCACCATCTCCCCAAGGGGACTCGGGGAGGCTTACATGGGAACAAGCCCAAAAATCACAGATTAAAACAACAGCTTTAAAATCAATCAAATAAAACATAACAGAGTACACCAATATCGTACAAACAATATCATGGCTGAAAACAGAATCGGAGCTGAGTCCAGGATGATGTGAATATATATACTAATATATACAAAAATATACTAATATGTCTTGGCAAGCTCCTGTACAGAAGACCTAAACATGTAACTGTTGCCAAAATTCCCAGGCTCAGCTAGCATCCTGGGAGTATCCCAACCAATCAGCTATGTGCTTTGCATTTTTTCAGTTAATACACTCGCCAACTGATTTTTATATGCTCTAACAGGGTTTTCTCCTTTGTGATAAGGTCCTGAGCTGAGATCAGGGGCTATGGATGGGTTTTCCCATCCATAGCAAGGATTGGGTTTGTAGTGGGCAGACAGATAATGAATTGCACATCAATTCATGCTATAGGAATGTTCACTAAAGGCCCTGCTTCAATGCAAGGCCTTTGCTATCTTCCTGTGATAAAGTCCTTTATCTTGGTTTTTCTTAGTCTCTTTTTCAAAAACAACTGCTTGTTCGATTCTCTTGTTTTCTCTTTTGCATGAGGATGTCCAGAAAGTTGCAAAGAAGTAGGAGAAGCTTCTTTCTATGGGAGTGAGGAGAGTCCAAGTTATAGCTCTGTCTTCTATGAACAGGCATGGGCAAACTTTGGCTCTCTCCAGATGTTTTGGACTTCAACTCTCGCAATTCCTAACAGCCTCAGGCCTTTTCCTTTTCCCCCTCAGCCGCTTAAGCGGAAAGGGCCTGAGGCTATTAGGAATTGCGGGAGCTGAAGTCCAAAACATCTGGAGAGAGCTGAAGTTTGTCCATGCTTGGGCTAGAGCAATTGGAGTTTAGATAGAAAGAATGTGCTACGTGTGATACCTCTTTTCTTCTCTATGACCTCCCCCTTGGCTCTCCTATCTAAGATATACCTTTTTGTGTATCCAGGTATGGTAATTAGACCATGTGATCCTGGGCAGTTCTTGAAATCAGTTGTAGAAAGCCTCCCCTCTTTTCAGTCTCTTTCGGACTCCTTCTTCTCCAGTACTTCATCTATACTTTGCTTCTCCATTAAGGAGCTGGTGAGTTAAAAATGAAACTCTTCCCTTTATCCTTAGCTAGTTAGGATGTAGGCTTGTCATGCATACTTAAATGTAAAAGGCATTAGTCAACTCTTCAACCTTGCAAATAGAAACAGCCTGCTTTGTTCAGTTCAGAGAAGCCCCATGAGATCGGGGCATGCTTCTCTGCTCTGCAAAAGGAAAGCTCATTCCTAACAGTTTTAGCTTTCGGGTTTCCTCCCAAAAGGGCTGATACTTAGAATCATAAGAGTTGGAAGAGACCTGGTGGGCCATCCAGTCCAACCCCATTCTGCCAAAAAGCAGGAAAATTGCATTCCAAGCACCTCTGACAGATGACCATCTAGCCTCTGTTTAAAAGCCTCCAAAGAAGGAGCCTCTACCACACTCCGGGGCAGAGAGTTCCACTGCTGAACAGCTCTCGCAGTCAGGAAGTTCTTCCTAATGTTCAGGTGGAATCTCCTTTTCTGTAGTTTGAAGTCATTGTTCTGCATCCTAGTCTCCAGGGCCACAGAAAACAAGGTTGCTCCCTCTTCCCTATGACTTCCCCTTACATCCTGATACATGGCCCTCATCATGTCTCCTCTCAGCCTTCTTTTCTGCAGGCTAAACTTGCACAGCTCTCCTCATAGGGCTTATTCTCCAGACCCTTGATCATTTTGTGTCACCCTCCTCTGGACACATTCCACCTTGTCAACGTCTCCCTGAAATTGCAGTGCCCAGAATTGAACACAGTGTGATTCCAGGTGTGGTCTGACCAAGGGAAAATAGGATTGTGTGACTTCCCTGGATCTACATGATGGCCAAAATCCCATTGGACTTTTTAGCTGCTGCATGACGCCATTGGCTCATGTTCACCTTCCTCTCCATGAGAACTCCAAGATCTTTTCCACATGTCCTGCTGTCGAGCCAGGCATCATCCCCCATTCTTTATCTTTGCATTTCATTTTTTCCGCCTAAGTGGAGTATCTTGCATTTGTCCCTGTTGAACTTTATTTTGTTAGTTTTGCCCCATCATCTCTCTAATCTGTTAAGATCATTTTGAATTCTGCTCCTGTCTTCTGGAGTATTGACTATTCCTCCCAATTTGGTCCCGTCTGCGAATGTGCTGATCATGCCTTCTAACCCTTCACTCAATCATTCACAAAGATGTTGACCAGAACCCATCACTTCTTTCTAGGATGAAGAGGAAGCATTGGTGAGCACTCTTTGGGTTCATTCGCTTACAGATCCATTTAACTGTAGTTCTGCCGAGTCCACATTTGACTAGTTTGTTTGCCTGAAGGTCATGGGAGATCTTGTCGAAGGAAGCCTTTCCTGAAATCCTGATATGTTCCATCCACACATTCCCGGCATCTACTCAGCTTGTAACTCTATTGAAAAAAGAGGTCAGATTAGTCTGGCATGACTTGTTTGTTATAAATCCATATTGACTATTAGTGATGATCACATTCCTTTCTAAGTGTTTGCAGACCACTTCCTTAATGATTGTTTCCAGAATCTTGCCTGATATCGATGTGAGGCTGACTGGATGGGAATTGTTTGGATCATCCTTTTTTTCCATTGGGAAACTCCCATTTTCAACAGGGCACATTCATGCTTTGGAAGACCTGCCAATCAAAGGCGACACTGAATGGGTTCTAGAGCACATGGCTCCTTGCAGTCTATAGATCTGTCACCATCCCAGCAACTCTGATGGTTTAACCAAAATAATACCAAAAATGAAGAGAGGGCAAAAATCCAGTTTTGGGAATATTGGGTCTTTTCTTAAACATGACAACAGTTCTCCCACACTAAGATGTTCCAACAGGGAAGATGTCACCAACAGAAGAATGCTCAATCTGGTCATCTTTTAGGGAAGATCTGAACAAATCATGTCAAGAGAGAACCATTCTCCCACACTAAATCTTTCCAAGTAGCCAGTTTGGAACTCTCTCCATTCACTCTTTTCAGATTGACACTTAGGAGAATGATAATTGCTCTTAGGCAGCTTTCACAACCTTTAGCCCAGAACCTGCTTTTTATACAACCACAGCCCTCAGAACAGAAGTCAACTGAATCTTTTATCTACCAAACCATGTCCTTCAACGGGGAATTACTCCTTCAAAAAATTGAGCCTATGGTGATTTTTCAGGCATGGAGCAGCTTAGAAATGCCAATTTTGTATCCAACTGTCAACAAAGCAGTGTTAGTGGGTACTTAGCGCCATACATTCTTTCTGCTATTACGAGTAAGACCATTAGAGGGTTCTCTAGAACTGCTGTACAGTCCTCTGTAAACCCATGGATATTCATGCTTCTAATCAGAACCATTTGTTGTTGTTTATTTGTTCAGTCGTCTCCGACTCTTCGTGACCTCATGGACCAGCCCACGCCAGAGCTCCCTGTCGGCCGTTACCACCCCCAGCTCCCTCAAGGTCAGTCCAGTCACTTCAAGGATGCCATCCATCCATCTTGCCCTTGGTCGGCCCCTCTTCCTTTTGCCTTCCACTTTCCCCAGCATCATTGTCTTCTCTAGGCTTTCCTGTCTCCTCATGATGTGGCCAAAGTACTTCAACTTTGTCTCTAGTATCTTTCCCTCCAGAACCATAAGATATTCTAAAGATTTTATCTTTTACCTTTCCCCTATCATGTGGATAGGCCTCTACAGTCACTTACAGACCCACCACCAAGATTCTACACTTCGTAGACAGTCATACTTGGGCCACGGGGGATCACCTATGCTGATGATGATGATATGATGTGACATCATAATTGATTACCAGTCTTCCTTCTGATCAGTCTTCCACATAACCACTTAATCAATATTCAGTTGATGTCTCCAGCCAGAGAAGCATCACAAGTATACAATATGTTTGAAAGCCATCTGAACATCACAAATGGCAGGCCTAATTTCTCTGACCCATCTTCTGCTATCAATGGCCCTAGCCTCATTCTCACCCCATTCCCCAAAAATAACTACTATTCCACTACTGAGTGATCAAGTGTTCCAGCAGTTTTAACTTAGCGAAGGTCATCCATCAACTTCTCCAAAGTGATGCTAGAGGAGCTCCTAGAAGATGGGAAGGTGGGGCATTGACACACATCGAACACAAGGCACTTGCCATCCCTCATTGAATCTCATTCAGCATCAAATGGCTCAAAACGCCGGCTTGCCATATCCTAGGCCAGGTTTTCTCCTTGTCTTCATAAGGCCATGGTTCCCAACCTTTGGTCCTCCAGGTGTTTTGGACTTCAGCTCCCACAGTTCCTAACAACTGGGAATATGACTGGTATTTCTGGGAGTTGAGGTCCAAAACACCTGGAGGACAAAAGGTTGGTGACCACTGACATAAGGAGAGAGAGTAACATGATATTCCAGTCTCTACAAAGAGAAAGTTAGATCCTCCTCCTATGTCCTGAACTTACATTGCTCTCTGTAACAATGCAGCATATTTAAGGAACCCAGACCTTTTATGCAGACAAACAGGTCCTAGTCATTTTTCAGTGGGGCTTGCCTAATACCTACGTTCCACTCACCAACAACAAATTAATTCTTCCAGTTGTGCTATTCTGCAGAATGTAACCAAAGTTCAGCTATGGCTGGAATTGGGGAAGGAACTGGAAGAAACTAGTTTTACTCAATAGACCTCACATGAACTTTGTCTCTCTTGGGTGATTAGAAAAAGACATTTTTACTTTCTGATGGTTCAATGCATGTAAACCATATTTCATACACAATGTTATTAAAATATTACAATTACCCTCAGGCTATATGTAGAAGGTGTTTAGACTTGGATACCATGCAAATATCCCAAAATCCAAAACACTTCTGGTCCAAAGCATCTCAGAGACATGATATTCAATCTGCAGTATTTTTGTGATTTGCTGTCCACCTAAAATGTAGAGTTTTCATGGACACATCAAGTTATTCGTATTTAGAGTTAAAGGACTAGGGACATGGAGTTTTTTTCATCTCTGAAACTACTAAATGTTTCCTTAACATCCTTAATGTTTGTCTTGTATACATTTCCCTCCTAAAATGTGGGCGAAAAGGAACAAACAACAAGTGCTGAAGGTCAATGTACTCTCACATTCTACTGAACATGTCAATTATTAGATGATGCTGTCATTTAGTAGCTTGCCCCAGTGTATACTTTGAACTGTACCAAACATTTTTTTTTTTTACCATTGAAGCACATACCAAAATCAGAAGATATACTCAGTAGGTTTAATTTTCTCCAAATGATCATTGTCATGTATTCCTGAAGCCACGGATCTAATGAAGACGCTGTTCCTGGAAGTCACTGGCCAAGCTTCCTAACTAACGCATTTTGCAGGTCAGTACCATGAACAGGTGAACATTGGTTTCTCATTCAATTGCAACAACTGAGAGTGCAGTCAGATCAAAATACAATTTTCTCTTAAGCCAGTGGTTCTCAAGCCTCTTAATGCCGTGATCCCTTAATACACTTCCTCATATTGTGGTGACCCCCAACTTTAACATTATTTTGTTGCTACTTCATAACTGTAATTTTGGTACTGTTAAGAATTGTAATGTAAATATCTGATATGCAGGATGAATTTTGGGTTGCTGTAGGTTTTTTGGGAGCTATATGGCCATGTTCTAGAAGCATTCTCTCCTGACATTTTGCCTGCATCTATGGCAAGCATCCTCAGAGGTTGTGAGGTCTTCGACAATAGGATGAATTTTCATTCACTGGACCAAATTTGGCTCAATACCCAATACACCCAAATTTGAATACTGATGAGGTTTTGGGTGAAATTGATTTTGTCATTTGGGAGTTGTAGTTGCTGAGATTTATAGTTCCCCTACAATCAAAGAGCATTCTGAACTCCACCAACGATGGAATTGAACCAATCTTGGCACACAGAACTTCCATGACCGACAGAAAATACTGGAAGGGTTTGGTGAGCATTGACCTTGAATTTTGAAGTTGTAGTTCACCTACATCCAGAGAGCACTGTGGACTCAAACAATGATGGATCTGGACCAAACTTGGCCCGGATTCTCAATATGCCCAAATGTGAACACTGGTGGAGTTTGGGGAAAATAGACCTTGACATTTGGGAGTTTTAGTTGCTGGGATTTATAGTTCACCTACAATCAAAGAGCATTCTGAACCCCACCAATGATAGAATTGGGCCAAACCTCCCACACAGAACCCCCATGACCAACAAAAAATACTGTGTTTTCTGATGGCCTTTGGCGACCCCTCTGGCACCTCCTCGCAACCCGCAGGTTGAGAAATGCAGTCTTAAGCCATCTGATGAGGCTCCCAGCATTTGCCAACTAGTGTAGTCAAGAACTCAAGGTGCGTGATGAAGCCCATTTCCTTGTTTCTGCTTCCTTGATGGATTATAGAGTTTCCACATTCTCTCAAATAATTCAAATTCTACATTCATATTCAGGGTGACAGACTGTAAGAGAACAGGCTGGACTAGATTTCAAAAGGAGATGACAGATTGATGTTTCATAAATAGATGTACAATAGGTGATGTGATGTCAACCTGGTGATGAGATTTAGAGTAAGTAGAGAGAACAAGGCAATAGATACAGAGAGAAAATAAATCCTTCTAAGTTTTGCCCCGATATATCTTCCCTTTATCATTCATAGTATCTAAAGGAGGGATACAACCTGGAAGTTGGAGAGAGAAAGCGACAGGGAGAAGGGTTGGTCTAAATCTTATGTCTGCCAATTGGCTTAGGCAAGTCTTTATCAGCCTGACTAGCCTAAAGCATATAAACCATGATAGCCCTGTGAGATAGGTCAGGCTGAGCTTCATTACTGAACGTGAACTAGAACCTGGATTTCCAAATCTCAGTCCAACATTTTTATCCCCTAAAGCACAGCCAACACCTTTTCTGGTTGGCATCTTGGATCCTTCGTATTTAATCTTCACCAGGAGGGAGAAATAATAGAAATCTTCAGGTATTTAAATTTCACCAGTGCTCTCCATTAGTAAAAAGATTTTTAAAATATGTTTTGCCTGGCATCCTGTGTTGTCTGCAAATGGGATCTTATGGTTGGGTTATTAGCTCCATGCATTTTTCTAATTAGTGTTTATGTGCTTCTATGGCATATTGTAGTAGTCTGACATGGTAGTAGATTTTTTTTTTATCATGTCAGAAGTGACTTGAGAAAGTCGCTTCTGGTGTGAGAGAATTGGCCGTCTGCAAGGACGTTGGCCAAGGGTCGCCAGGATGTGTTACCATACAGTGGGAGGCTTCTCTCATGTACCCGCCTGGGAAGCTGGGGCTAACAGACGGGAACTCACTCCGTCTAGTGCAGTGGTTCTCAACCTTCCTAATGCCATGACCCCTTAATACAGTTCCTCATGTTGTGGTGACCCCCAACCATAAAATTATTTTCGTTGCTACTTCATAACTGGAATTTTGCTACTGTTATGAATCATAATGTAAATATCTGATATGCAGGATGTATTTTCATTTACTGGACCAAATTTGCCACAAATACCTGATACACCCAAATACTGTTGGGGGGGGGGGGCGTTGATTTCGTCATTTGGGAGTTGTAGTTTCTGGGATTTATAGTTCACCTGCAATCTAAGAGCATTTTGAACCCCAGCAACGATGGAATTAGGCAAAACTTGGCACACAGAACTCCCATGACCAACAGAAAATACTGGAAGGGTTTGGTGGGCATTGACCTTGAGTTTTGGAGCTATAGTTCACCTACATCCAGAGAGCACTGTGGACTCAAGCAATGATGGATCTGGACCAAACTTGGCACGAAACATCAATATGCCCAAAAGTTAACATTTGTGGAGTTTGGGGAAAATAGACGGGATATTTGGGAGTTGTAGTTCTGACACCCCCTCGCGACCCCCCTAGGTGTCCCAACCCCCAGGTTGAGAAACACTGCTCTAGTGGATTCAAACCACCATCTTTCAGGTCAACAGTTCAGCCAGCACAAGGGTTTAAACCATGCACCACTGTGGCTCCTATGGTAGTGGATATAATGCCCTCTTATCATGGTGCAGACCACCTTCTTCTTCTGCAAGAGTCCCATGCATGACAAAAAAGTTGCATCAAGACAATAAATGCATCAAGAACTCTGAATGTCCCTACATCTCTGTATTAGTTGCAGTAGCAGTAAAAGCATTGATATTCCTGCAGTTTTAATCACTGACTTGTCTGCTATACTTTTCTTGCAGTTTACAATCCCAAAGGTCTGGATTTACTAATGTTGTTGCAAGACTTTATTTTTCTACCATGAAGACATTAGCAAAATCTCACATTTTCAAGTTCTGCTGGATACTTCGAGGGCCACATCAGCCGTTTCACGGACATCCCAGGTTTCTTAGCTCTCCCATTTTTGCACAATACGAAGCCGTAAGACAAGGAAAGCAGCCGATCCCTGAATATTTTAACTTTGCAAATGATGTACTGGATAAATGGTCACAACTTGAAAAGGTGAAATTATTTTCCTTATTTCTAAAAAACACATATGGTCTTCTCTTTCCTTCTGAAAGGCCATTATATACAAAATGGACAGAGAGAGAGAGAGAGAGAGAGAGCAGTGATAGCCAATGTAAACACATAGGTCCAGACAGTCACAATGTGATTTGGAATCAGCTTGGTAATTATGAAATTTCTAGGTAAATATTCTGGGGGGAAAAAACTTCAGATCCTTCCAAAGTTTTCCTCTAGGCTTGTCAAGCTTGATTGGTTGGCTGATTATTTAGAAATCCAGCAGTCCTTGGTGTTTGACATCATCTGCTACCTGATCATTTTGGTAGAAATTACTCTCCCCAAGATGCTAGAGCATGATTGCCAGTTAAAGTAGACACTCCTAAGTGAGATAGCTGACTGTTGAAGATAAATACAAGTTCCTTTTTCTGTAATAATAATAAGTAAAGGTAAAAGTTTCCTCTGACATTAATTCTAGTCGTGTCCAACCCTGGGGGGACACGACTTCTGCTCATTTCTAAGCAGAAGAGCCAGCATTGTCCATGGACACCTCCAAGGTCATGTGGCCAGCATGACTGCATGAAGCGTTGTTACCTATTGATCTACTCACATTTGCATGTTTTCAAACTGCTAGGTTGGCAGAAGCTGTGGCTAACAGTGGGAGCTCACCCCGCTCCCTGTATTCGAACCACTGACCTTTCAGTCAGCAAGTTCAGCAGCTCAGCAGTTTAACCTGGTGCACCATCGGGGGCTACAGTTAATAATAATATACTTTATTTATATTCCACTCTATCTCCCCGAGGTGACTCAGGGTAGATTACAGAACACCTATACGGCAAACATTCAGTGTCATTATACAATTAACAAGGACAGACAATTCAGAAACAGAGGTGAAGGCTTTTCCCATCTTTTTCCATTTCCGGCATCTGGAGGCTGTGCTCGACTTTGGCTACGGGGGACAGGGTGCTGTTGCTCCATCTTTCATGGCAAGAAGTTTTGTCCCCTGTAGACGTCTTGATCAAATCATCGGCATGTCCTTATGGGCTCCTTTTATTACCTCCCCGCTTTAAAGCGGTACCTATTTATCTACTCACATTTCTGTTTTGGATCTGCTAGGTGAGCAGAAGCTGGGGCTGATGGTGGGCGCTTACCCTGACCCAGGCTTGAACTGCCAACCTTTCGATTGGCAGTATTTTCTGCAGCTTGGTAGTTTAACTTGCTGTGCTAAGCCATGCATATCTCAGTGGCTGGGCAATGCCGAGCATGCAGAACTTTGCAGATTCAATCCATGCCACCTCCAGCTCACAGGTAAAAAAGTCCGAAATCCAGAAGATGTCCAAACAGGGAAGATGTCACCAACAGAAGAATGCTCAATATGGTCATCTTTTAGGGGAGATCTAAACAAATCATGCCAAGAGAGAACCACGATAGTTCCGTCTTACAGTTGCCGTAAGTTGGAAATTAGTTGGAGGGATAGAACAACAAATAGACATGAGTGTCAAACACAGAGATGACCTTTATCCTTAAAGGCATATTCCAGCTGCAGCTGCTTCCAAATAGGAACTGGTCCAACTTTTAACTCTGGCCCAAAACACAGGTGAACTGTGGAGATTCAGGGAAGCTTGAGGCATTGTGCACCTATTCTAAATTGTGGGATAAGGATGCATTAAGGCAAATG